>NC_060186.1:71357272-71429772 GCF_021184085.1 Oncorhynchus gorbuscha | reverse complement strand
CTAACAGTTCACATTACATTATATGACATTCTAACAGTTCACATCACAGTATATCACATTCTAACAGTTCACATCCCGTTCTAACAGTTCCCATCACATTCTAACAGTTCACATACCAATCTATCACATTCTATCACATTCTATCAGTTCACATCACATCTAACAGTTCACATCACATCTAACAGTTCACATCACATTCTAACAGTTCATCACATTCTAAAAGTTCACATCACATTCTAACAGTTCACATCACATTCTAACAGTCACATCACATTCTATCACATTCTAACAGTTCACATCACATTCTAACAGTTCACATCACATTCTAAAGTTCAATCTATCACATTCTAACAGTTCACATCACATTCTATCACATTCTCAGTTCACATCACATTCTATCACATTCTAACAGTTCACATCACACATTCTAACATCACATTCTAACAGTTCACATCACATTTCAGTTCACATCCCAATCTAACATTATATCACATTCTATCACATTCTAACAGTTCACATCACATTCTAACAGTTCACATCACATCTAACAGTTCACATCACATTCTATCACAGTTAACAGTTCACATCACATTCTAACAGTTCACATCACATTCTAACAGTTCACATCACATTCTAACAGTTCACATCACATTCACAGTTCACATTCTAACAGTTCACATCACATCTAACAGTTCACATCACATCTAACAGTTCATTCATCACATTCTAACAGTTCACATCACAATCTATCACATTCTAACAGTTCACATCACATTATCAGTTCACATTCTAACAGTTCATCACATTCTAACATCACATTCTAACAGTTCACATCACATTCTATCACATTCTAACAGTTCACATCACATTCTAACAGTTCACATCACATTCTAACAGTTCACATCACGTTCTAACAGTTCACATCACATCTAACAGTTTCCAATCTAACATTCTATCACATTCTAACAGTTCACATCACAATCTCACATTCACATTCTAACAGTTCACATCTAACAGTTCATCACATTCTAACTATCACAGTTCACATCACATTCTATCACATTCTAACAGTTCACATCACAATCTATCACATTCTAACAGTTCACATCACATTCTCAGTTCACATCACATTCTAACAGTTCACATCACATTCTAACAGTTCACATCACATTCTAACAGTTTCACATTCTATCACATTCTAACAGTTCACATCACATCTATCACATTCTAACAGTTCACATCACATTCTAACAGTTCATCACACATCACATTCTAACAGTTCACATCACATCTAACATCACATCTAACAGTTCATCATTCTAACAGTTCACATCATCACATTCTAACAGTTCACATCACATTCTAAAAGTTCACATCACAGTATATCACATTCTAACAGTTCACATAACATTCTATCACATTCTAACAGTTCACATCATTCTAACAGTTTCACATTCTATCACATTCAGTTAACATCAGTTCACATCACATTCTAACAGTTCACATCACATTCTAACAGTTCACATCATCACATTCTAACAGTTCACATCACATTCTAACAGTTTCACATCTAACATTCATCACATTCTAACAGTTCACATCACATCTCAGTTCACATCACATTCTAACAGTTCACATCACATTCTAAAACTTCACATCACATTCTATCACATTCTAACAGTTCACATCACATCTAACAGTTTACATCACATCTAACAGTTCACATCACAATCTATCACATTCTAACAGTTTTCATCACATTATATCACATTCTAACAGTTCACATAACATTCTATCACATTCTAACAGTTCACATCACGTTCTAACAGTTCACATCACATTCTAACAGTTCACATCCCAATCTATCACATTCTATCACATTCTAACACTTCACATTCTATCACATTCTAACAGTTCACATCACAATCTATCACATTCTAACAGTTCACATCACAATCTATCACATTCTAACAGTTCACATCACAATCTATCACATTCTAACAGTTCACATCACATTCTATCACATTCTTACAAGACCATGGTGCTTGCCTACGGAGCTGTGAGGGGAACGGCACCTCAGTACCTCCAGGCTCTGATCAGGCCCTACACCCAAACAAGGGCACTGCGTTCATCCACCTCTGGCCTGCTCGCCTCCCTACCACTGAGGAAGTACAGTTCCCGCTCAGCCCAGTCAAAACTGTTCGCTGCTCTGGCCCCCCAATGGTGGAACAAACTCCCTCACGACGCCAGGACAGCGGAGTCAATCACCACCTTCCGGAGACACTTGAAACCCCACCTCTTTAAGGAATACCTAGGATAGGATAAGTAATCCCTCTCACCCCCCCCTTTAAGATTTAGATGCACTATTGTAAAGTGACTGTTCCACTGGATGTCATAAGGTGAATGCACCAATTTGTAGGTCGCTCTGGATAAGAGCGTCTGCTAAATGACTTAAATGTAAATGTAAATGTAAATGTAATTCTAACAGTTCACATCACAATCTATCACATTCTAACAGTTCCCATCGCATTCTATAACATTCTAACAGTTCACATCACAATCTATCACATTCTAACCGTTCACATCACAATCTATCACATTCTAACAGTTCACATCACATTCTATCACATTCTAACAGTTCACATCACAATCTATCACATTCTATCACATGCTAACATCTATCACATTCTATCACATTCTAACAGTTCACATCACATTCTATCACATTCTAACAGTTCACATCCGTTCTAACAGTTCCCATCATTCTAACAGTTCACATCCAATCTATCACATTCTATCACATTCACATTCTATCAGTTCACATCACATCTACAGTTCACATCATTCTAACAGTTCTAACAGTTTCACATTCTAACAGTTCATATCACATTCTAACAGTTCACATCACATTCTAACAGTTCCCATCACATTCTAACAGTTCACATCACATTCTAACAGTTCACATCACATCTATCAGTTCATCATCACATTCTAACAGTTCACATCACATCTAACAGTTCACATCACAATCTATCACATTCTAACAGTTCACATCACATTATATCACATTCTAACAGTTCACATCACATTCTAACAGTTCACATCACATTCTAACAGTTCACATCACATTCTAACAGTTCACATCACATTCTAACAGTTCATCACATTCTAACAGTTCACATCACATCTAACAGTTCTCACATTCTATCACATTCTAACAGTTCACATCACATTCTAACAGTTCACATCACATTATATCACATTCTATCAGTTCACATCACATCTAACAGTTCACATCACATTCTAACAGTTCACATCACATCTAACAGTTCACATCACATTCTAACAGTTCACATCACATCTAACAGTTCACATCACATTCTATCACATTCTAACAGTTCACATCACATTCTAACAGTTCACATCACATTCTAACAGTTCACATCCCAATCTATCACATTATATCACATTCTATCAGTTCACATCACATCTAACAGTTCACATCACATTCTAACAGTTCACATCACATCTAACAGTTCACATCACATTCTATCACATTCTAACAGTTCACATCACATTCTAACAGTTCACATCACATTATATCACATTCTAACAGTTCACATCACGTTCTAACAGTTCACATCACATTCTAACAGTTCACAGCCCAATCTATCACATTCTATCACATTCTATCAGTTCACATCACAATCTATCACATTCTAACAGTTCCCATCACATTCTATCACATTCTAACAGTTCACATCACATCTAACAGTTCACATCACATTCTAACAGTTCACATCACATTCTAACAGTTCACATCACATTCTAAAAGTTCACATCCCAATCTATCACATTATATCACATTCTATCAGTTCACATCACATCTAACAGTTTACATCACATCTAACAGTTCACATCTAACAGTTCACATCACATTCTAACAGTTCACATCACATTCTATCACATTCTAACAGTTCACATCACATTCTATCACATTCTAACAGTTCACATTCTAACAGTTCACATCACATTCTAACAGTTCACATCACATTCTAACAGTTCACATCACATTCTAACAGTTCACATCACATCTAACAGTTCACATCACATTCTATCACATTCTAACAGTTCACATCACATCTAACAGTTCACATCACGTTCTAACAGTTCACATCACATTCTATCACGTTCTAACAGTTCACATCTAACAGTTCACATCACATTCTAACAGTTCACATCACATTCTAAAAGTTCATCACATATCACATTCTATCACATTCTATCAGTTCTAACATCACATTCTAACAGTTCACATCACATTCTAACAGTTCACATCACATTCTAACAGTTCACATCACATTCTATCACATTCTAACAGTTCACATCACATTCTAACATTCTAACAGTTCACATCACATCTAACATTCTATCACATTCTAACAGTTCACATCACATCTAACAGTTCACATTCTAACAGTTCACATCACATTCTAACAGTTCACATCACATTCTAACAGTTCACATCACATTATATCACATTCTAACAGTTCACATCACATTCTAACAGTTCACATCACATTCTAACAGTTCACATCACATTCTAACAGTTCACATCACATTCTAACAGTTCACATCACATTCTAACAGTTCACATCACATTCTAACAGTTCATCAATTCATCACATTCTATCACATTCTAACAGTTCACATCACATCTATACATTCTAACAGTTCACATCACATTCTATCACATTCTAACAGTTCACATCACATCTAACAGTTCACATCACATTCTAACAGTTCACATCACATTCTAACAGTTCACATCACATTCTAACAGTTCACATCACATTCTATATCACATTCTAACATCATCTAACATTCTATCACATTCTAACAGTTCACATCACATTCTAACAGTTCACATCTAACAGTTCACATCACATTCTAACAGTTCACATCACATTCTAACAGTTCATCACATTCTATCACATTCTAACAGTTCACATCACATTCTATCACATTCTAACAGTTTCACATCACATCTAACACATCACATCTAACAGTTCACATCACATCTAACAGTTCACATCACATCTAACAGTTCACATCACATTCTAACAGTTCACATCACATTCTAACAGTTCACATCACATATCTAACATTCTAACAGTTCACATAACATTCTATCACATTCTAACAGTTCACATCACATTCTAACAGTTCACATCACATTCTATCACATTCTAACAGTTCACATCACATTCTAACAGTTCACATCACATTCTAACAGTTCACATCACATTCTAACCGTTCACATCACATCTAACAGTTCTATCACATTCTAAAAGTTCACATCACATTCTATCACATTCTAACAGTTTCACATTCTATCACATTCTAACAGTTCACATCACATCTAACAGTTTACATCACATCTAACAGTTCACATCACATCTAACAGTTCATCATTCTAACAGTTTTCACATCTAACAGTTATATCACATTCTAAAAGTTCACATCACATTATATCACATTCTAACAGTTCACATAACATTCTATCACATTCTAACAGTTCACATCACGTTCTAACAGTTCACATCACATTCTAACAGTTCACATCCCAATCTATCACATTCTATCACATTCTAACAGTTCACATCACAATCTATCACATTCTAACAGTTCCCATCGCATTCTATCACATTCTAACAGTTCACATCACAATCTATCACATTCTAACAGTTCACATCACAATCTATCACATTCTAACAGTTCACATCACAATCTATCACATTCTAACAGTTCACATCACATTCTATCACATTCTAACAGTTCACATCACATCTAACAGTTTACATCACATCTAACAGTTCACATCACATCTAACAGTTCACATCACATTCTAACAGTTCACATCACATTCTATCAGTTCACATCACAATCTATCACATTCTAACAGTTCCCATCACATTCTATCACATTCTAACAGTTCACATAACATTCTATCACATTCTAACAGTTCACATCACATCTAACAGTTCACATCTAACAGTTCACATCACATCTAACAGTTCACATCACATTCTATCACATTCTAACAGTTCACATCACATCTAACAGTTTACATCACATCTAACAGTTCACATCACATCTAACAGTTCACATCACATCTAACAGTTCACATCACATTCTAACAGTTCACATCACATTCTAAAAGTTCACATCACAGTATATCACATTCTAACAGTTCACATAACATTCTATCACATTCTAACAGTTCACATCACGTTCTAACAGTTCACATCACATTCTATCACATTCTAACAGTTCACATCACATTCTAACAGTTCACATCACGTTCTAACAGTTCACATCACATTCTAACAGTTCACATCCCAATCTATCACATTCTATCACATTCTATCAGTTCACATCACAATCTATCACATTCTAACAGTTCCTATCACATTCTAACAGTTCACATCACATTCTAACAGTTCACATCACATTCTAACAGTTCACATCACATTCTAAAAGTTCACATCACATTCTAAAAGTTCACATCACATTCTATCACATTCTAACAGTTCACATCACATCTAACAGTTTACATCACATCTAACAGTTCACATCTAACAGTTCACATCACATTATAACAGTTCACATCACATTCTAAAAGTTCACATCACAATCTATCACATTCTAACAGTTCACATCACATTCTATCACATTCTAACAGTTCACATCACATCTAACAGTTTACATCACATCTAACAGTTCACATCACATCTAACAGTTCACATCACATTCTAAAAGTTCACATCACATTATATCACATTCTAACAGTTCACATCACATTCTATCACATTCTAACAGTTCACATCACATCTAACAGTTCACATCACATCTAACAGTTCACATCACATTCTAACAGTTCACATCACATTCTAACAGTTCACATCACATTATATCACATTCTAACAGTTCACATCACATTATATCACATTCTAACAGTTCACATCACATTCTAACAGTTCACATCACATTCTATCACATTCTAACAGTTCACATCACATCTAACAGTTCCCATCGCATTCTATCACATTCTAACAGTTCACATCACAATCTATCACATTCTAACAGTTCACATCACAATCTATCACATTCGAACAGTTCACATCACAATCTATCACATTCTAACAGTTCACATCACATTCTATCACATTCTAACAGTTCACATCACATCTAACAGTTTACATCACATTCTAAAAGTTCACATCACATTATATCACATTCTAACAGTTCACATAACATTCTATCACATTCTAACAGTTCACATCACATCTAACAGTTCACATCTAACAGTTCACATCACATTCTAACAGTTCACATCACATCTAACAGTTCACATCACATTCTATCACATTCTAACAGTTCACATCACATTCTATCACATTCTAACAGTTCACATCACATCTAACAGTTTACATTCTAACAGTTCACATCACATCTAACAGTTCACATCACATCTAACAGTTCACATCACATCTAACAGTTCTATCACATTCTAACAGTTCACATCACAGTATATCACATTCTAACAGTTCACATAACATTCTATCACATTCTAACAGTTCACATCACGTTCTAACAGTTCACATCACATTCTATCACATTCTAACAGTTCACATCACATTCTAACAGTTCACATCACATTCTAACAGTTCACATCACATTCTAACAGTTCACATCATCTATCACAGTTCTATCACATTCTCAACAGTTCATCATCACATTCTAACAGTTTCATTCTATCACATTCTAACAGTTCACATCACATTCTAACAGTTCACATCACATTCTAACAGTTCACATCACATTCAGTTCACATCACATTCTAACAGTTCACATCACATATCACATTCTAACAGTTCACATCACATTCTAACAGTTTCACATCACATTCTAACAGTTCACATCACATTCTAACCGTTCACATCACATTCTAACAGTTCACATCACATTCTAAAACTTCACATCACATTCTATCACATTCTAACAGTTCACATCACATCTAACAGTTTACATCACATCTAACAGTTCACATCACAATCTATCACATTCTAACAGTTTTCATCACATTATATCACATTCTAACAGTTCACATAACATTCTATCACATTCTAACATCATCACGTTCTAACAGTTCACATCACATTCTAACAGTTCACATCCCAATCTATCACATTCTATCACATTCTAACACTTCACATTCTATCACATTCTAACAGTTCACATCACAATCTATCACATTCTAACAGTTCACATCACAATCTATCACATTCTAACAGTTCACATCACAATCTATCACATTCTAACAGTTCACATCACAATCTATCACATTCTAACAGTTCACATCACATTCTATCACATTCTAACAGTTCATCCCATCATCACATATCACATTCTAACAGTTCACATCACATCTAACAGTTTCACATCACATCTAACAGTTCATCACATTCTAACAGTTCACATCACATTCCCAAACAGTTCACATTCTAACAGTTCACATCACATTCTATCACATTCTAACAGTTCACATCACATTCTAACATTCACATCACGTTCTAACAGTTCACATCATTCTAACAGTTCACATCCCAATCTATCACATTCTATCACATTCTAACAGTTCACATCACAATCTATCACATTCTAACAGTTCCCATCACATCACATTCTAACAGTTCACATCACATCACAGTTCCATCACATTCTAACAGTTCACATCATTCTAAGGAAGTTCACTCACATTCTAATAAGTAATCACATCACATTCTAACAGTTCACATCATTCTAACATTTACATCACATCTAACATTCTAACAGTTCACATCACATTCTAACAGTTCATCACATTCTAAAAGTTCACATCACAATCTATCACATTCTAACAGTTCATCATCACATTCTATCACATTCTAACAGTTCATCAATCTAACAGTTCACATCACATCTAACAGTTCACATCACATCTAACAGTTCACATCACATTCTAAAAGTTCACATTATATCACATTCTAACAGTTCACATCACATTCTATCACATTCTAACAGTTCACATCACATTCTAACAGTTCACATCACATTCTAACAGTTCACATTCTATCACATTCTAACAGTTCACATCACAATCTATCACATTCTAACAGTTCACATCACATTCTATCACATTCTAACAGTTCACATCACATCTATCACATTCTAACAGTTCACATCACAATCTATCACATTCTAACAGTTCACATCACAATCTATCACATTCTAACAGTTCACATCACATTCTATCACATTCTAACAGTTCACATCACATCTAACAGTTCACATCACAAGTTCACATCACATTATATCACATTCTAACAGTTCACATCACAATCTATCACATTCTAACAGTTCACATCACATTATATCACATTCTAACAGTTCACATCACATTCTAACAGTTCACATCGTGTTCTAACAGTTCACATCACATTCTAACAGTTCACATCACATTCTATCACATTCTAACAGTTCACATCACATCTAACAGTTCACATCACATCTAACAGTTCACATCACATCTAACAGTTCACATCACATTCTAACAGTTCACATCACATTCTAACAGTTCACATCACATTCTAACAGTTCACATCACATTATATCACATTCTAACAGTTCACATCACATTCTATCACATTCTAACAGTTCACATCACATTCTAACAGTTCACATCACATTCTATCACATTCTAACAGTTCACATCACATTCTAACAGTTCTATCAGTTCTAACAGTTCACATCACATTCTAACAGTTCACATCCCATCTAACATTCTATCACATTTCAGTTCACATTCATTCTATCACATTCTAACAGTTCATCACATTCTATCACATTCTAACAGTTCACATCACATTCTAACAGTTCACATCACATTCTAACCGTTCACATCACATTCTAACAGTTCACATCACATTCTAAAACTTCACATCACATTCTATCACATTCTAACAGTTCACATCACATCTAACAGTTTACATCACATCTAACAGTTCACATCTAACAGTTCACATCACATTCTAACAGTTCACATCACATTCTAAAAGTTCACATCACAATCTATCACATTCTAACAGTTCACATCACATTCTATCACATTCTAACAGTTCACATCACATCTAACACATCACATCTAACAGTTCACATCACATCTAACAGTTCACATCACATTCTAAAAGTTCACATCACATTATATCACATTCTAACAGTTCACATAACATTCTATCACATTCTAACAGTTCACATCACGTTCTAACAGTTCACATCACATTCTAACAGTTCACATCCCAATCTATCACATTCTATCACATTCTAACAGTTCACATCACATCTAACAGTTCCCATCGCATTCTATCACATTCTAACAGTTCACATCACAATCTATCACATTCTAACAGTTCACATCACAATCTATCACATTCTATCACATTCTAACAGTTCACATCACAATCTATCACATTCTAACAGTTCCCATCGCATTCTAACAGTTAACATCACATTCTAACAGTTCACATCACATTCTAACAGTTCACATCACATCTAACAGTTCACATCACATCTAACAGTTCACATCACATTCTAACAGTTCACATCACATTCTAACAGTTCACATCACATTCTAACAGTTCACATCACATTCTAACAGTTCACATCTAACAGTTCTATCACATTCTATCACATTCTATCAGTTCACATCACATCTAACAGTTCACATCACATCTAACAGTTCACATCACATTCTAACAGTTCACATCACATTCTAACAGTTCACATCACATTCTAACAGTTCACATCACATTCTAACAGTTCACATCACATTATATCACATTCTAACATCTCACATCACATTCTAACAGTTCACATCACATTCTAACAGTTCACATCACAATCTATCACATTCTAACAGTTCACATCACATTCTATCACATTCTAACAGTTTCATCACATTCTATCACATTCTAACAGTTCACATCACATTCTAACAGTTCATCACAATCTATCACATTCTAACAGTTTCACATTCTATCACATTCTAACAGTTCACATCACATTCTATCACATTCTAACAGTTCACATCACGTTCTAACATTCACATCACATTCTAACAGTTCACATCACAATCTATCACATTCTATCAGTTCACATCACATCTAACAGTTCACATCACATTCTAACAGTTCACATTCTAACAGTTTCACATTCTATCACATTCTAACAGTTCACATCACATTCTAACAGTTCACACATTATATCACATTCTAACAGTTCACATCACGTTCTCAGTTCACATCACATTCTAACAGTTCACATCACAATCTATCACATTCTAACAGTTCACATCACATTCTAACAGTTAACATCACATCACATCTAACAGTTCACATCACATCTAACAGTTCACATCACATTCTAAAAGTTCACATCACATTATATCACATTCTAACAGTTCACATAACATTCTATCACATTCTAACAGTTCACATCACGTTCTAACAGTTCACATCACATTCTAACAGTTCACATCCCAATCTATCACATTCTATCACATTCTAACAGTTCACATCACAATCTATCACATTCTAACAGTTCCCATCGCATTCTATCACATTCTAACAGTTCACATCACAATCTATCACATTCTAACAGTTCACATCACAATCTATCACATTCTAACAGTTCACATCACAATCTATCACATTCTAACAGTTCACATCACATTCTATCACATTCTAACAGTTCACATCACAATCACATCACATTCTAACAGTTCACATCACATTCTAACAGTTCACATCACATTCTAACAGTTCACATCACATTCTAACAGTTCACATCACATTCTAGTTCATCACATTCTAACAGTTCACATCACATTCTAACAGTTCACATCCCAATCTATCACATTCATCACATTCTAACAGTTCACATTCTAACAGTTCACATCATCTAACAGTTCTATCACATTCTAACAGTTCACATCACATTCTAACAGTTCACATCACATTCTAACAGTTCACATCACATTCTATCACATTCTAACAGTTCACATCACATTCTAACAGTTCACATCACATTCTAACAGTTCACATCACAATCTATCACATTCTAACAGTTCACATCACATTCTAACAGTTCACATCACATTCTATCACATTCTAACAGTTCACATTCTAACAGTTCACATCACATCTATCACATTCTAACAGTTCACATCACAATCTATCACATTCTAACAGTTCACATCACATTCTATCACATTCTAACAGTTCACATCACATTATATCACATTCTAACAGTTCACATCCCATCTAACATTCTATCACATTCTATCAGTTCAGTTTACATCACATTCTAACAGTTCATCACATCTAACAGTTCACATCACATTCTAACAGTTCACATCACATTCTAAAAGTTATCACATTCTAACAGTTCACATCACATTCTAACATTCTAACACATTCATCACATTCTAACAGTTCACATCACATTCTAACAGTTCACATCACATTCTAACAGTTCACATCACAATCTATCACATTCTAACAGTTCACATCACATTCTAACAGTTCAGTTCACATCACATTCTATCACATTCTAACAGTTCACATCACATTCTAACAGTTCACATCACAATCTATCACATTCTAACAGTTCACATCACATCTAACACATTCTAACAGTTCACATCACATTCTATCACATTCTAACAGTTCACATCACATTCTAACAGTTCACATCACATTCTAACAGTTCATATCACATTCTAACAGTTCACATCACATCTAACAGTTCACATCACATTCTAACAGTTCACATCACATCTAACAGTTCACATCACATTCTATCACATTCTAACAGTTCACATCACATTCTAACAGTTCACATCACATTATATCACATTCTAACAGTTCACATCACGTTCTAACAGTTCACATCACATCTAACAGTTCACATCACAATCTATCACATTCTAACAGTTCACATCACATTATATCACATTCTAACAGTTCACATCACATTCTAACAGTTCACATCGTGTTCTAACAGTTCACATCACATTCTAACAGTTCACATCACATTCTATCACATTCTAACAGTTTCACATTCTATCACATTCTAACAGTTCATCATCTAACAGTTCACATCACATTCTAACAGTTCACATCACATTCTATCACATTCTAACAGTTCACATCACATCTAACAGTTCCCATCGCATTCTATCACATTCTAACAGTTCACATCACAATCTATCACATTCTAACAGTTCACATCACATCTAACAGTTCCCATCGCATTCTATCACATTCTAACAGTTCACATCACAATCTATCACATTCTAACAGTTCACATCACAATCTATCACATTCTATCACATTCTAACAGTTCACATCACAATCTATCACATTCTAACAGTTCCCATCACATTCTAACAGTTCACATCACATTCTAACAGTTCACATCACATTCTAACAGTTCACATCACATTCTAACAGTTCTATCACATTCTAACAGTTCACATCACATTCTATCACATTCATCACAACAGTTCACATCACATAACAGTTCACATCTAACAGTTCACATCACATTCTAACAGTTCACATCACATTCTAACAGTTCACATCACATTCTATCACATTCTAACAGTTCACATCACATTCTATCACATTCTAACAGTTCACATCACATTCTAACAGTTAACATCACATT
This sequence comes from Oncorhynchus gorbuscha, assembly GCF_021184085.1. Taxonomy (NCBI): domain Eukaryota; kingdom Metazoa; phylum Chordata; class Actinopteri; order Salmoniformes; family Salmonidae; genus Oncorhynchus; species Oncorhynchus gorbuscha. The sequence continues at coordinate 71,415,942 of NC_060186.1, read as the reverse complement.
CTAACAGTTCACATCACATCTAACAGTTCACATCACATTCTAACAGTTCACATCACATTCTTCATTCTACAGTTCACATCACATTCTAAAAGTTCACATCACAGTATATCACATTCTAACAGTTCACATAACATTCTATCACATTCTAACAGTTCACATCAGTTCTAACAGTTCATCACATTCTATCACATTCTAACAGTTCACATCACATTTCTACACAGTTCACATCACGTTCTAACAGTTCACATCACATTCTAACAGTTCACATCCCAATCTATCACATTCTATCACATTCTATCAGTTCACATCACATCTATCACATTCTAACAGTTCCCATCACATTCTATCACATTCTAACAGTTCACATCACATCTAACAGTTCATCACATTCTAACAGTTCACATCACATTCTAACAGTTCACATCACATTCTAAAAGTTCACATCACATTCTATCACATTCTAACAGTTCACATCACATCTAACAGTTACATCACATCTAACAGTTCACATCTAACAGTTCACATCACATTCTAACAGTTCACATCACATTCTAAAAGTTCACATCACAATCTATCACATTCTAACAGTTCACATCACATTCTATCACATTCTAACAGTTCACATCACATCTAACAGTTTACATCACATCTAACAGTTCACATCACATCTAACAGTTCACATCACATTCTAAAAGTTCACATCACATTATATCACATTCTAACAGTTCACATAACATTCTATCACATTCTAACAGTTCACATCACGTTCTAACAGTTCACATCACATTCTAACAGTTCACATCACATTCTATCACATTCTAACAGTTCACATCACAATCTATCACATTCTAACAGTTCCCATCGCATTCTATCACATTCTAACAGTTCACATCACAATCTATCACATTCTAACAGTTCACATCACAATCTATCACATTCTAACAGTTCACATCACAATCTATCACATTCTAACAGTTCACATCACATTCTATCACATTCTAACAGTTCACATCCCAATCTATCACATTCGATCAATTCACAGTACAGTTCACATCACATCTAACAGTTCACATCACATCTAACAGTTCACATCACATTCTAACAGTTCACATCACATTCTAACAGTTCACATCACGTTCTAACAGTTCACATCACATTCTAACAGTTCACATCACATTCTATCACAGTTCACATTCTATCAGTTCACATTCTAACAGTTCACATCACATCTAACAGTTCACATCACATTCTAACAGTTCACATCACATTCTAACAGTTCACATCACATTCTAACAGTTCACATCACATTCTAACAGTTCACATCACATTCTATCACATTCTAACAGTTCACATCACATCTAACAGTTCATCACATTCTAACAGTTCACATCATCTATCACATTCTAACAGTTCACATCACATTCTATCACATTCTACAGTTCACATCACATTCATCACATTCTAACAGTTCACATCACATTCTAACAGTTCACATCACATCTATCACATTCTAACAGTTCACATCACATTCTATCACATTCTAACAGTTCACATCACATATCACATTCTAACAGTTCACATCACATTCTAACAGTTCACATCACATTCTAACAGTTCATCACATCTATCACATTATATCACATTCTAACAGTTCACATCACATCTAACAGTTCATCACATTCTAACAGTTCACATCACATTCTAACAGTTCACATCACATTCTATCACATTCTAACAGTTCACATCACATTCTAACAGTTCACATCACATTTATCACATTCTAACAGTTCACATCATCTAACAGTTCACATCACATTCTAACAGTTTCATCATCACATTCTAACAGTTCTAACAGTTCATCACATTCTAACAGTTCACATCACATCTAACAGTTCACATCACATTCTAACAGTTCTAACATCATTCTATCACATTCTAACAGTTCACATCACATTCTATCACATTCTAACAGTTCACATCACATTCTAACAGTTCACATCACATCTATCACATTCTATCACATTCTAACAGTTTCACAATCTATCACATTCTAACAGTTTCATTCATCACATTCTAACAGTTTCACATCTATCACATTCTAACAGTTCACATCACATTCTATCACATTCTAACAGTTCACATCACAATCATCACATTCTAACAGTTCACATCACATTCATCACATTCTAACAGTTCACATCACATCTAACAGTTCATCACATTCTAAAAGTTCACATCACATTATATCACATTCTAACAGTTCACATAACATTCTATCACATTCTAACAGTTCACATCACACAGTTCATCTAACAGTTCACATCACATTCTAACAGTTCACATCACATCTAACAGTTCACATCACATTCTATCACATTCTAACAGTTCACATCACATTCTATCACATTCTAACAGTTCACATCACATCTAACAGTTTACATCACATCTAACAGTTCACATCACATCTAACAGTTCACATCACATCTAACAGTTCACATCACATTCTAACAGTTCACATCACATTCTAAAGTTCACATCACAGTATATCACATTCTAACAGTTCACATAACATTCTATCACATTCTAACAGTTCACATCACGTTCTAACAGTTCACATCACATTCTATCACATTCTAACAGTTCACATCACATTCTAACAGTTCATCAGTTCTAACAGTTCATCACATTCTAACAGTTCACATCCCAATCTATCACATTCTATCACATTCTATCAGTTCACATCACATCTATCACATTCTAACAGTTCCCATCACATTCTATCACATTCTAACAGTTCACATCACATTCTAACAGTTCACATCACATTCTAACAGTTCACATCACATTCTAACAGTTCACATCACATTCTAACAGTTCACATCACATTCTATCACATTCTAACAGTTCACATCACATCTAACAGTTTACATCACATCTAACAGTTCACATCTAACAGTTCACATCACATTCTAACAGTTCACATCACATTCTAACAGTTCACATCACAATCTATCACATTCTAACATTCTAACAGTTCACATCACATTCTATCACATTCTAACAGTTCACATCACATCTAACACATCACATTCTAACAGTTCACATCACATCTAACAGTTCACATCACATTCTAACAGTTCACATCACATTATATCACATTCTAACAGTTCACATAACATTCTATCACATTCTAACAGTTCACATCACGTTCTAACAGTTCACATCACATTCTAACAGTTCACATCTATCACATTCTATCACATTCTAACAGTTCACATCACAATCTATCACATTCTAACAGTTCCCATCATTCTATCACATTCTAACAGTTCACATCACATCTATCACATTCTAACAGTTCACATCACAATCTATCACATTCTAACAGTTCACATCACAATCTATCACATTCTAACAGTTCACATCACATTCTATCACATTCTAACAGTTCACATCCCATCTATCACATTCTATCACATTCTAATCAGTTCACATCACATCTAACAGTTCACATCACATCTAACAGTTCACATCACATTCTAACAGTTCACATCACATTCTAACAGTTCACATCACATTCTAACAGTTCACATCACATTCTAACAGTTTCACATCACATTCTATCACATTCTATCAACATCACATCTAACAGTTCACATCACATTCTAACAGTTCACATCACATTCTAACAGTTCACAGTTCACATCTAACAGTTCACATCACATTCTAACAGTTCACATCACATTATAACAGTTCACATCACATTCTATCACATTCTATCAGTTCACATCACATCTAACAGTTCACATCACATTCTAACAGTTCACATCACAATCTATCACATTCTATCACATGCTAACAGTTCACATCACATTCTATCACATTCTAACAGTTCACATCACATCTAACAGTTCACATCACAATCTATCACATTCTAACAGTTCACATTACATTCTATCACATTCTAACAGTTCACATCACAGTATATCACATTCTAACAGTTCACATCCCGTTCTAACAGTTCCCATCACATTCTAACAGTTCACATACCAATCTATCACATTCTATCACATTCTATCAGTTCACATCACATCTAACAGTTCACATCACATCTAACAGTTCACATTCTAACAGTTCACATCACATTCTATCACATTCTAACAGTTCACATCACATTCTAACAGTTCACATCACATTCTATCACATTCTAACAGTTCACATCACATTCTAACAGTTCACATCACATTCTAACAGTTCACATCACAATCTATCACATTCTAACAGTTCCCATCACATTCTATCACATTCTAACAGTTCACATCACATCTAACAGTTCACATCACATCTAACAGTTCACATCACATTCTAACAGTTCTCATCACATTATATCACATTCTAACAGTTCACATAACATTCTATCACATTCTAACAGCTCACATCACGTTCTAACAGTTCACATCACATTCTAACAGTTCACATCATCTATCACATTCTATCACATTCTAACAGTTCACATCACAATCTATCACATTCTAACAGTTCCCATCACATTCTATCACATTCTAACAGTTCACATCACATCTATCACATTCTAACAGTTCACATCACAATCTATCACATTCTAACAGTTCACATCACAATCTATCACATTCTAACAGTTCACATCACATTATATCACATTCTAACAGTTCACATCACAATCTATCACATTCATCACATTCTAACAGTTCACATCACATCTAACAGTTCACATCACATCTAACAGTTCACATCACATTCTAACAGTTCACATCACATTCTAACAGTTCACATAACAGTTCACAGTTCATCACATTCTAACAGTTCACATCATTCCATTCTATCACATTCGATCACATTCTAACAGTTCACATCACATCTAACAGTTCACATCACATCTAACATCTCACATCACATCTAACAGTTCACATCACAATCTATCACATTCTAACAGTTCACATCACATTATATCACATTCTAACAGTTCACATCACATTCTAACAGTTCATCACATTCTAACAGTTCACATCACAATCTATCACATTCTAACAGTTCACATCACATTCTATCACATTCTAACAGTTCACATCACATTCTATCACATTCTAACAGTTCACATCACATCTAACAGTTCACATCACAATCTATCACATTCTAACAGTTCACATCACAATCTATCACATTCTAACAGTTCACATCACAATCTATCACATTCTAACAGTTCACATCACATTATATCACATTCTAACAGTTCACATCCCAATCTATCACATTCATCACATTCTAACAGTTCACATCACATCTAACAGTTCACATCACATTCTAACAGTTCACATCACATTCTAACAGTTCACATTCTAAAAGTTCACATCACATTCTAACAGTTCACATCACATCTAACAGTTCACATCACATTCTATCACATTCTAACAGTTCACATCACATTCTAACAGTTCACATCACATTCTAACAGTTCACATCACAATCTATCACATTCTAACAGTTCACATCACATTCTAACATTCTACATCAGTTCACATCACATTCTATCACATTCTAACAGTTCACATCACATTCTAACAGTTCACATCACATTCTATCACATTCTAACAGTTCACATCACAATCTATCACATTCTAACAGTTCACATCACATTATATCACATTCTAACAGTTCACATCACGTTCTAACAGTTCACATCACATTCTAACAGTTCACATCCCAATCTATCACATTATATCACATTCTATCAGTTCACATCACATCTAACAGTTCACATCACATTCTAACAGTTCACATCACATCTAACAGTTCACATCACATTCTATCACATTCTAACAGTTCACATCACATTCTAACAGTTCACATCACATTATATCACATTCTATCAGTTCACATCACATCTAACAGTTCACATCACATTCTAACAGTTCACATCACATCTAACAGTTCTATCACATTCTATCACGTTCTAACAGTTCATCACATCTAACAGTTCACATCACATTCTAACAGTTCACATCACATTCTAAAAGTTCACATCACATATCACATTCTAACAGTTCCCATCACATTCTATCACATTCTAACAGTTCACATCACATTCTAACAGTTCACATCACATTCTAACAGTTCATCCCATCTATCACATTCTATCACATTCTAACAGTTCACATCACATCTATCACATTCTAACAGTTCCCATCGCATTCTATCACATTCTAACAGTTCACATCACAATCTATCACATTCTAACAGTTCACATCACAATCTATCACATTCTAACAGTTCACATCACATCATCACATTCTAACAGTTCACATCACATTATATCACATTCTAACAGTTCACATCAATCTATCTATCACATTCTATCACAACAGTTCACATCACATCTAACAGTTCACATCACATTCTAACAGTTCACATCACATTCTAACAGTTCACATCACATTCTAAAAGTTCACATCACATTCTAACAGTTCACATCACATTCTATCACATTCTATCACATTCTAACAGTTCACATCACATCTAACAGTTCACATCTAACAGTTCACATCACATTCTAACAGTTCACATCACATTCTAACAGTTCACATCACATTCTATCACATTCTAACAGTTCACATCACATTCTATCACATTCTAACAGTTCACATCACATCTAACAGTTTACATCACATCTAACAGTTCACATCACATCTAACAGTTCACATCACATCTAACAGTTCACATCACATTCTAACAGTTCACATCACATTCTAAAAGTTCACATCACAGTATATCACATTCTAACAGTTCACATAACATTCTATCACATTCTAACAGTTCACATCACGTTCTAACAGTTCACATCACATTCTATCACATTCTAACAGTTCACATCACATTCTAACAGTTCACATCACGTTCTAACAGTTCACATCACATTCTAACAGTTCACATCCCAATCTATCACATTCTATCACATTCTATCAGTTCACATCACAATCTATCACATTCTAACAGTTCCCATCACATTCTATCACATTCTAACAGTTCACATCACATCTAACAGTTCACATCACATTCTAACAGTTCACATCACATTCTAAAAGTTCACATCACATTCTAAAAGTTCACATCACATTCTATCACATTCTAACAGTTCACATCACATCTAACAGTTTACATCACATCTAACAGTTCACATCTAACAGTTCACATCACATTCTAACAGTTCACATCACATTCTAAAAGTTCACATCACAATCTATCACATTCTAACAGTTCACATCACATTCTATCACATTCTAACAGTTCACATCACATCTAACAGTTTACATCACATCTAACAGTTCACATCACATCTAACAGTTCACATCACATTCTAAAAGTTCACATCACATTATATCACATTCTAACAGTTCACATAACATTCTATCACATTCTAACAGTTCACATCACGTTCTAACAGTTCACATCACATTCTAACAGTTCACATCCCAATCTATCACATTCTATCACATTCTAACAGTTCACATCACAATCTATCACATTCTAACAGTTCCCATCGCATTCTATCACATTCTAACAGTTCACATCACAATCTATCACATTCTAACAGTTCACATCACAATCTATCACATTCTAACAGTTCACATCACAATCTATCACATTCTAACAGTTCACATCACATTATATCACATTCTAACAGTTCACATCCCAATCTATCACATTCGATCACATTCTATCAGTTCACATCACATCTAACAGTTCACATCACATCTAACAGTTCACATCACATTCTAACAGTTCACATCACATTCTAAAAGTTCACATCACGTTCTAACAGTTCACATCACATTCTAACAGTTCACATACCAATCTATCACATTCTATCACATTCTATCAGTTCACATCACATCTAACAGTTCACATCACATCTAACAGTTCACATCACATTCTAACAGTTCACATCACATTCTAAAAGTTCACATCACATTCTAACAGTTCACATCACATTCTAACAGTTCACATCACATTCTATCACATTCTAACAGTTCACATCACATTCTAACAGTTCACATCACATTCTAGAAGTTCACATCGCAATCTATCACATTCTAACAGTTCACATCACATTCTATCACATTCTACCAGGTCACATCACATTCTATCACATTCTAACAGTTCACATCACATCTAACAGTTCACATCACAATCTATCACATTCTAACAGTTCATCACATCTATCACATTCTAACAGTTCACATCACATTATATCACATTCTAACAGTTCACATCACGTTCTAACAGTTCACATCACATTCTAACAGTTCACATCCCAATCTATCACATTATATCACATTCTATCAGTTCACATCACATCTAACAGTTCACATCACATTCTAACAGTTCACATCACATCTAACAGTTCACATCACATTCTATCACATTCTAACAGTTCACATCACATTCTAACAGTTCACATCACATTCTATCACATTCTAACAGTTCACATCACATTCTAACAGTTCACATCACATTCTAACAGTTCACATCCCAATCTATCACATTCTAACAGTTTCACATTCATCACATTCTAACAGTTCACATCACATTCTAACAGTTCACATCACATTCTAAAGTTCACATCACATTATATCACATTCTAACAGTTCACATAACATTCTATCACATTCTAACAGTTCATCATTCTAACAGTTCACATCACATTCTAACAGTTCACATCCCAATCTATCACATTCTATCACATTCTAACAGTTCACATCACATCTATCACATTCTAACAGTTCATCACATTCTATCACATTCTAACAGTTCACATCACATCTATCACATTCTAACAGTTCACATCTATCACATTCTAACAGTTCATCTATCACATTCTAACAGTTCACATCACATTCTATCACATTCTAACAGTTCACATCACATCACATTCTATCACATTCTAACAGTTCACATCACATCTAACAGTCACATCACATTCTAACAGTTCACATCACATTCTAACAGTTCACATCACATTCAGTTCACATCACATTCTAACAGTTCACATCACATTCTAACAGTTCACATCACAATCTATCACATTCATCACATTCTAACAGTTCACATCACATCTAACAGTTCACATTCTAACAGTTCACATCACATTCTAACACATTCTAACAGTTCACATCACATTCTAACAGTTCACATTCTATCACATTCTATCAGTTCACATCACATCTAACAGTTCACATCACATTCTAACAGTTCACATCACAATCTATCACATTCTATCACATTCTAACAGTTCACATCACATTCTATCACATTCTAACAGTTCACATCACATCTAACAGTTCACATCACATTCTAACAGTTCACATCACATTCTATCACATTCTAACAGTTCACATCACATTCTATCACATTCTAACAGTTCACATCACATTATATCACATTCTAACATCTCACATCACATTCTAACAGTTCACATCACATCTAACAGTTCACATCACATCTAACAGTTCACATCACATTCTAACAGTTCACATCACATTCTAAAAGTTCACATCACATTCTAACAGTTCACATCACATTCTAACAGTTCACATCACATTCTATCACATTCTAACAGTTCACATCACATTCTAACAGTTCACATCACATTCTAGAAGTTCACATCGCAATCTATCACATTCTAACAGTTCACATCACATTCTATCACATTCTACCAGTTCACATCACATTCTATCACATTCTAACAGTTCACATCACATCTAACAGTTCACATCACATCTATCACATTCTACCAGTTCACATCACATTCTATCACATTCTAACAGTTCACATCACATTATATCACATTCTAACAGTTCACATCACGTTCTAACAGTTCACATCACATTCTAACAGTTCACATCACATTCTAACAGTTCACATCACATCTAACAGTTCACATCACATCTAACATCTCACATCACATCTAACAGTTCACATCACAATCTATCACATTCTAACAGTTCACATCACATTCTAACAGTTCACATCACATTATATCACATTCTAACAGTTTCTAACAGTTCACATCACATTCTAACAGTTCACATCCCATCTATCACATTCTAACAGTTCACATCACATTCTATCACATTCTAACAGTTCACATCACATCTAACAGTTCACATCACATCTAACAGTTCACATCACATTCTAAAAGTTCACATCACATTATATCACATTCTAACAGTTCACATAACATTCTATCACATTCTAACAGTTCACATCACGTTCTAACAGTTCACATCACATTCTAACAGTTCACATCACATCTATCACATTCTATCACATTCTAACAGTTCACATCACATTCTATCACATTCTAACAGTTCCATCACATTCTATCACATTCTAACAGTTCACATCACAATCTATCACATTCTAACAGTTCACATCACAATCTATCACATTCTAACAGTTCACATCACAATCTATCACATTCTAACAGTTCACATCACATTATATCACATTCTAACAGTTCACATCCCATCACATTCGATCACATTCTATCAGTTCACATCACATCTAACAGTTCACATCACATCTAACAGTTCACATCACATTCTAACAGTTCACATCACATTCTAAAAGTTCACATCACGTTCTAACAGTTCACATCACATTCTAACAGTTCACATCCCAATCTATCACATTCGATCACATTCTATCAGTTCACATCACATCTAACAGTTCACATCACATCTAACAGTTCACATCACATTCTAACAGTTCACATCACATTCTAACAGTTCACATCACATTCTAACAGTTCACATCACATTCTAACAGTTCACATCACATTCTATCACATTCTAACAGTTCACATCACATTCTAACAGTTCACATCACATTCTAAAAGTTCACATCACATTCTATCACATTCTAACAGTTCACATCACATTCTATCACATTCTAACAGTTCACATCACATTCTAACAGTTCACATCACATCTAACAGTTCACATCACATCTAACATCTCACATCACATCTAACAGTTCACATCACATTCTATCACATTCTAACAGTTCACATCACATTATATCACATTCTAACAGTTCACATCACGTTCTAACAGTTCATCACATTCTAACAGTTCACATCAATCATCACATTATATCACATTCTATCAGTTCACATCACATCTAACAGTTCACATCACATTCTAACAGTTCACATCACATTCTAACAGTTCACATCACATTCTATCACATTCTAACAGTTCACATCACATTCTAACAGTTCACATCACATTATATCACATTCTAACAGTTCACATCACATTCTAACAGTTCACATCACATTCTAACAGTTCACATCACATTCTAACAGTTCACATCTAACATTCTATCACATTCTAACAGTTCACATCACATCTAACAGTTCACATCACATCTAACAGTTCACATCACATTCTAAAAGTTCACATCACATTATATCACATTCTAACAGTTCACATAACATTCTATCACATTCTAACAGTTCATCACGTTCTAACAGTTCACATCACATTCTAACAGTTCACATCCCAATCTATCACATTCTATCACATTCTAACAGTTCACATCACAATCTATCACATTCTAACAGTTCACATTCTATCACATTCTAACAGTTCACATCACATTCTATCACATTCTAACAGTTCACATCACAGTTCTATCACATTCTAACAGTTCACATCACAATCTATCACATTCTAACAGTTCACATCACATTATATCACATTCTAACAGTTCACATCACATCTATCACATTATCACATTCTAACAGTTCACATCACATCTAACAGTTCACATCACATCTAACAGTTCACATCACATTCTAACAGTTCACATCACATTCTAACAGTTCACATCACGTTCTAACAGTTCATCACATTCTAACAGTTCACATCCCAATCTATCACATTCTATCACATTCTAACAGTCACATCACAGTTCATCATCTAACAGTTCACATCACATCTAACAGTTCACATCACATTCTAACAGTTCACATCACATTCTAACAGTTCACATCACATTCTAACAGTTTCACATCTATCACATTCTAACAGTTCACATCACATCTAACAGTTCATCACATTCTAACAGTTCACATCACAATCTATCACATTCTACAGAACAGTTCACATCACATCACATTCTAACAGTTCACATCATTCTATCACATTCTAACATCACATTCTAACAGTTCACATCACATTCTATCACATTCTAACAGTTCACATCACATTCTATCACATTCTAACAGTTCACATCACATTCTAACAGTTCACATCACGTTCTAACAGTTCACATCACATTCTAACAGTTCACATCACATTCTATCACATTCTAACAGTTCACATCATTCTAACAGTTCACATCACATTCTAACAGTTCACATCACATCTAACAGTTCACATCACATCTATCACATTCTAACAGTTCACATCACATTCTAACAGTTCACATCACATTCTATCACATTCTAACAGTTCACATCACGTTCTAACAGTTCACATCACATTCTAACAGTTCACACATCTATCACATTCATCACATTCTAACAGTTCACATCACAATCTATCACATTCTAACAGTTCATTCATCACATTCTAACAGTTCACATCACATTCTATCACATTCTAACAGTTCACATCACATTCTATCACATTCTAACAGTTCACATCACAATCTATCACATTCTAACAGTTCACATCATTCTATCACATTCTATCACATTCTAACAGTTCACATCACATCTAACAGTTCACATCACATTCTAACAGTTCACATCTAACAGTTCACATCACATCTAACATCACATTCTAACAGTTCACATCACATTCTAACATTCTAACAGTTCACATTCTAACAGTTCACATCACATTCTAACAGTTCACATCACATCACATTCTATCACATTCTATCACACATCACATTCTAACAGTTCACATTCTAACAGTTCATCACATTCTAACAGTTCACATCACATTCTAACAGTTCACATCACATTCTAACAGTTCACATCACATTCACAGTTCACATCACATTCTAACAGTTCACATCACATTCTATCACATTCTAACAGTTCACATCACATTCTAACAGTTCACATCACATTCTAACAGTTTCATCTATCACATTCTAACAGTTCACATCACATTCTATCACAACAGTTCACATCACATTCTAGTTCACATCACATTCTAACAGTTCACATTCTAACAGTTCACATCACATTCTATCACATTCTAACAGTTCACATCACATTCTATCACATTCTAACAGTTCATCACATTCTATCACATTCTAACAGTTCACATCACATCTAACAGTTCACATCACATTCTAACAGTTCACATCACATCACATTTATCACATTCTAACAGTTCACATCACATCTAACAGTTCACATCACATTCTAACAGTTCACATCACATCTAACAGTTCACACATTCACATTCTAACAGTTCACATCACATTCTATCACATTCTAACAGTTTCACATCACATTCTATCACATTCTAACAGTTCACATCACATTCTAACAGTTCACATCATTCTAACAGTTCACATCACATTCTATCACATTCTAACAGTTCACATCACATTCTAACAGTTCACATCACGTTCTAACAGTTCACATCACATTCTAACAGTTCACATCAATCTATCACATTCATCACATTCTAACAGTTCACATCACAATCTATCACATTCTAACAGTTCCCATCATTCTATCACATTCTAACAGTTCACATCACATCTAACAGTTCACATCACATTCTAACAGTTCACATCACATTCTAAAAGTTCACATCACATTCTAAAAGTTCACATCACATTCTATCACATTCTAACAGTTCACATCACATCTAACAGTTCTATCACATTAACAGTTCACATTCTAACAGTTCACATCACATTCTAACAGTTCACATCACATTCTAACAGTTCACATCACAATCTATCACATTCTAACAGTTCACATCACATTCTATCACATTCTAACAGTTCACATCACATCTAACAGTTTCATCACATCTAACAGTTCACATCACATCTAACAGTTCACATCACATTCTAAAAGTTCACATCACATTATATCACATTCTAACAGTTCACATAACATTCTATCACATTCTAACAGTTCACATCACGTTCTAACAGTTCACATCACATTCTAACAGTTCACATCCCAATCTATCACATTCTATCACATTCTAACAGTTCACATCACAATCTATCACATTCTAACAGTTCCCATCGCATTCTATCACATTCTAACAGTTCACATCACAATCTATCACATTCTAACAGTTCACATCACAATCTATCACATTCTAACAGTTCACATCACAATCTATCACATTCTAACAGTTCACATCACATTCTAACAGTTCACATCACATTCTAACAGTTCACATCACATCTAACAGTTCACATCACATCTAACAGTTCACATCACATTCTAACAGTTCACATCACATTCTAACAGTTCACATCACATTCTAACAGTTCACATCACTATCACATTCTAACAGTTCACATCACATTCTAACAGTTCACATCACATTCTAACAGTTCACATCACATTCTAACAGTTCACATCACATCTAACAGTTCTATCACATTCTAACAGTTCACATCACATTCTATCACATTCTAACAGTTCACATCACATTCTAACAGTTCACATCACATTCTAACAGTTCACATCACATTCTAACAGTTCACATCACATTCTAACAGTTCACATCACATTCTAACAGTTCACATCACATTCTATCACATTCTAACAGTTCACATCACATCTAACAGTTCACATCACATTCTAACAGTTCACATCACATTATAACAGTTATCACATTCTAACAGTTCACATCACATTCTAACAGTTCACATCACATTCTATCACATTCTAACAGTTCACATCACATCTAACAGTTTACATCACATCTAACAGTTCACATCACATCTATCACATTCTAACAGTTCACATCACATTATATCACATTCTAACAGTTCACATAACATTCTATCACATTCTAACAGTTCACATCACATTCTAACAGTTCACATCCCAATCTATCACATTCTATCACATTCTAACAGTTCACATCACAATCTATCACATTCTAACAGTTCCCATCGCATTCTATCACATTCTAACAGTTCACATCACATCATCACATTCTAACAGTTCACATCACAATCTATCACATTCGAACAGTTCACATCACAATCTATCACATTCTAACAGTTCACATCACATTCTATCACATTCTAACAGTTCACATCACATCTAACAGTTTACATCACATTCTAAAAGTTCACATCACATTATATCACATTCTAACAGTTCACATAACATTCTATCACATTCTAACAGTTCACATCACATCTAACAGTTCACATCTAACAGTTCACATCACATTCTAACAGTTCACATCACATCTAACAGTTCACATCACATTCTATCACATTCTAACAGTTCACATCACATTCTATCACATTCTAACAGTTCACATCACATCTAACAGTTTACATCACATCTAACAGTTCACATCACATCTAACAGTTCACATCACATCTAACAGTTCACATCACATTCTAACAGTTCACATCACATTCTAAAAGTTCACATCACAGTATATCACATTCTAACAGTTCACATAACATTCTATCACATTCTAACAGTTCACATCACGTTCTAACAGTTCACATCACATTCTATCACATTCTAACAGTTCACATCACATTCTAACAGTTCACATCACGTTCTAACAGTTCACATCACATTCTAACAGTTCACATCCCAATCTATCACATTCTATCACAACAGTTCACATCACAATCTATCACATTCTAACAGTTCCCATCACATTCTAACAGTTCACATCACATCTAACAGTTCACATCACATTCTAACAGTTCACATCACATTCTAAAAGTTCACATCACATTCTAAAAGTTCACATCACATTCTATCACATTCTAACAGTTCACATCACATCTCAGTTTACATCACATCTAACAGTTCACATCTAACAGTTCACATCACATTCTAACAGTTCACATCACATTCTAAAAGTTCACATCACATTCTATCACATTCTAACAGTTCACATCACATTCTATCACATTCTAACAGTTCACATCACATCTAACAGTTTACATCACATCTAACAGTTCACATCACATCTATCACATTCTAAAAGTTCACATCACATTATATCACATTCTAACAGTTCACATAACATTCTATCACATTCTAACAGCTCACATCACGTTCTAACAGTTCACATCACATTCTAACAGTTCATCCCAATCTATCACATTCTATCACATTCTAACAGTTCACATCACAATCTATCACATTCTAACAGTTCCCATCGCATTCTATCACATTCTAACAGTTCACATCACAATCTATCACATTCTAACAGTTCACATCACAATCTATCACATTCTAACAGTTCACATCACAATCTATCACATTCTAACAGTTCACATCACATTATATCACATTCTAACAGTTCACATCAACATCACATTCGATCACAACAGTTCACATCACATCTAACAGTTCACATCACATCTAACAGTTCACATCACATTCTAACAGTTCACATCACATTCTAAAAGTTCACATCACGTTCTAACAGTTCACATCACATTCTAACAGTTCACATCCCAATCTATCACATTCGATCACATTCTATCAGTTCACATCACATCTAACAGTTCACATCACATCTAACAGTTCACATCACATTCTAACAGTTCACTTCACATTCTAAAAGTTCACATCACATTCTAACAGTTCACATCACATTCTAACAGTTCACATCACATTCTATCACATTCTAACAGTTCACATCACATTCTAACAGTTCACATCACATTCTAAAAGTTCACATCGCAATCTATCACATTCTAACAGTTCACATCACATTCTATCACATTCTACCAGTTCACATCACATTCTATCACATTCTAACAGTTCACATCACATCTAACAGTTCACATCACAATCTATCACATTCTACCAGTTCACATCACATTCTATCACATTCTAACAGTTCACATCACATTATATCACATTCTAACAGTTCACATCACGTTCTAACAGTTCACATCACATTCTAACAGTTCACATCCCAATCTATCACATTATATCACATTCTATCAGTTCACATCACATCTAACAGTTCACATCACATTCTAACAGTTCACATCACATCTAACAGTTCACATCACATTCTATCACATTCTAACAGTTCACATCACATTCTAACAGTTCACATCACATTATATCACATTCTAACAGTTCACATCACTTCTAACAGTTCACATCACATTCTAACAGTTCACATCCCAATCTATCACATTCTAACAGTTCACATCACATTCTATCACATTCTAACAGTTCACATCACATCTAACAGTTCACATCACATTCTAACAGTTCACATCACATTCTAACAGTTCACATCACATTCTATCACATTCTAACAGTTCACATCACATTCTATCACATTCTAACAGTTCACATCACGTTCTAACAGTTCACATCACATTCTAACAGTTCACATCCCAATCTATCACATTCTATCACATTCTAACAGTTCACATCACATCTATCACATTCTAACAGTTCCACATTCTATCACATTCTAACAGTTCACATCACAATCTATCACATTCTAACAGTTCACATCACAATCTATCACATTCTAACAGTTCACATCACAATCTATCACATTCTAACAGTTCACATCACATTATATCACATTCTAACAGTTCACATCCCAATCTATCACATTCGATCACATTCTATCAGTTCACATCACATCTAACAGTTCACATCACATCTAACAGTTCACATCACATTCTAACAGTTCACATCACATTCTAAAAGTTCACATCACGTTCTAACAGTTCACATCACATTCTAACAGTTCACATCCCAATCTATCACATTCGATCACATTCTATCAGTTCACATCACATCTAACAGTTCACATCACATCTAACAGTTCACATCACATTCTAAAAGTTCACATCACATTCTAACAGTTCACATCACATTATAACAGTTCACATCACATTCTATCACATTCTAACAGTTCACATCACATTCTAACAGTTATCACATTCTAACAGTTCATCGCAATCTATCACATTCTAACAGTTCACATCACATTCTATCACATTCTACAGTTCACATCACATTCTATCACATTCTAACAGTTCACATCACATCACAGTTCACATCACAATCTATCACATTCTAACAGTTTCACAATCTATCACATTCTAACAGTTCACATCACAATCTATCACATTCTAACAGTTCACATCACATTATATCACATTCTAACAGTTCACATCCCATCTACTATCATCACATTCGATCACATTCTATCAGTTCACATCACATCTAACAGTTCACATCACATCTAACAGTTCACATCACATTCTAACAGTTCACATCACATTCTAAAAGTTCATCACATTCTAACAGTTCATCACATTATAACAGTTCACATCACATTCTATCACATTCTAACAGTTCACATCACATTCTAACAGTTCACATCACATTCTAACAGTTCATCTATCACATTCTAACAGTTCACATCACATTCTATCACATTCATCACATCACATTCTATCACATTCTAACAGTTCACATCACATCTAACAGTTCACATCACAATCTATCACATTCTAACAGTTCACATCACATCTATCACATTCTAACAGTTCACATCACATTATATCACATCTAACAGTTCACATCACGTTCTAACAGTTCACATCACATTCTAACAGTTCACATCCCAATCTATCACATTATATCACATTCTACAGTTCACATCACATCTAACAGTTCATCACATTCTAACAGTTCACATCACATCTAACAGTTCACATCACATTCTATCACATTCTAACAGTTCACATCACATTCTAACAGTTCACATCACATTATATCACATTCTAACAGTTCACATCACATCTAACAGTTCACATCACATCTAACAGTTCACATCACAATCTATCACATTCTAACAGTTTTCATCACATTATATCACATTCTAACAGTTCACATCACATCTAACAGTTCACATCACATCTAACAGTTCACATCACATTCTAAAAGTTCACATCACATTATATCACATTCTAACAGTTCACATAACATTCTATCACATTCTAACAGTTCACATCACGTTCTAACAGTTCACATCACATTCTAACAGTTCACATCCCAATCTATCACATTCTATCACATTCTAACAGTTCACATCACAATCTATCACATTCTAACAGTTCACATCACATTCTATCACATTCTAACAGTTCACATCACAATCTATCACATTCTAACAGTTCACATCACAATCTATCACATTCTAACAGTTCACATCACAATCTATCACATTCTAACAGTTCACATCACATTCTATCACATTCTAACAGTTCACATCCCAATCTATCACATTCGATCACATTCTACAGTTCACATCACATCTAACAGTTCACATCACATCTAACAGTTCACATCACATCTAACATCACATCACATTCTAACAGTTCACATCACATTCTAACAGTTCACATCACATTCTAACAGTTCACATCACAGTTCTATCACATTCTATCACATTCTAACAGTTCACATCACATCTAACAGTTTCTAACAGTTCACATCACATTCTAACAGTTCACATCACATCTAACAGTTATCACATCACATTCTATCACATTCTAACAGTTCACATCACATTCTATCACATTCTAACAGTTCATCACATCTAACAGTTTACATCACATTCTAACAGTTCACATCACATCTAACAGTTCACATCACATCTAACAGTTCACATCACATTCTAACAGTTCACATCACATTCTAAAAGTTCACATCACAGTATATCACATTCTAACAGTTCACATAACATTCTATCACATTCTAACAGTTCACATCACATTCTAACAGTTCTATCACGTTCTAACAGTTCATCACATTCTAACAGTTCATCATCACATTCTATCACATTCTAACAGTTCACATCACATCTATCACATTCTAACAGTTCACATCACATTCTATCACATTCTAACAGTTCACATCACATCTAACAGTTATCACATTCTAACAGTTCACATCACATTCTAAAAGTTCACATCACATTCTAACAGTTCACATCACATTCTATCACATTCTAACAGTTCACATCACATCTAACAGTTTACATCACATCTAACAGTTCACATTCTAACAGTTCACATCACATTCTAACAGTTCACATCACATTCTAAAAGTTCACATCACATCTATCACATTCTAACAGTTTCACATTCTATCACATTCTAACAGTTCACATCACATCTAACAGTTCACATCTAACAGTTCACATCACATCTAACAGTTCACATCACATTCTAAAAGTTCACATCACATTATATCACATTCTAACAGTTCACATAACATTCTATCACATTCTAACAGTTCACATCACGTTCTAACAGTTCACATCACATTCTAACAGTTCACATCCCAATCTATCACATTCTATCACATTCTAACAGTTCACATCACAATCTATCACATTCTAACAGTTCCCATCGCATTCTATCACATTCTAACAGTTCACATCACAATCTATCACATTCTAACAGTTCACATCACAATCTATCACATTCTAACAGTTCACATCACAATCTATCACATTCTAACAGTTCACATCACAATCTATCACATTCTAACAGTTCACATCACAATCTATCACATTCTCACAACAGTTCACATCATCTAACAGTTCACATCACATCTAACAGTTCACATCACATTCTAACAGTTCACATCACATTCTAACAGTTCACATCACAATCTAACAGTTCACATCACATTCTAACAGTTCACATCCCAATCTATCACATTCTATCACATTCTAATCAGTTCACATCACATCTAACAGTTCACATCACATCTAACAGTTCACATCACATTCTAACAGTTCACATCACATTCTAAAGTTCACATCACATTCTAACAGTTCACATCACATTCTAACAGTTCACATCACATTCTATCACATTCTAACAGTTCACATCACATTCTAACAGTTCACATCACATTCTAACAGTTCACATCACAATCTATCACATTCTAACAGTTCACATCACATTCTATCACATTCTAACAGTTCACATCACATTCACATTCTAACAGTTCACATCACATCTAACAGTTCACATCACATTCTAACAGTTCACATCACATTCTAACAGTTCACATCACATTCTAACAGTTCACATCACATTCTAACAGTTCATCACATTCTATCACATTCTAACAGTTCACATCACATTCTAACAGTTCACATCACATTCTAACAGTTCACATCACAATATCACATTCTAACAGTTCACATCACATTCTATCACATTCTTTCACATCTATCACATTCTAACAGTTCACATTCTAACAGTTCACATCACAATCTATCACATTCTAACAGTTCACATCACATTCTATCACATTCTAACAGTTCACATCACATTCTATCACATTCTAACAGTTCACATCACATTCTAACAGTTCACATCACATTCTAACAGTTCACATCCCAATCTATCACATTCTATCACATTCTAACAGTTCACATCACATTCTAACAGTTCACATCACATTCTAACAGTTCACATCACATCTAACAGTTCACATCACATTCTATCACATTCTAACAGTTCACATCACATTCTAACAGTTCACATCACATTATATCATCACATTCTAACAGTTCACATCACATTCTAACAGTTCACATCACATTCTAACAGTTCACATCACAATCTATCACATTCTAACAGTTCCACATCACATTCTATCACATTCTAACAGTTCACATCATCTAACAGTTCACATCACATTCTAACAGTTCACATCACATTCTAACAGTTCACATCACATTCTAACAGTTCACATCACATTCTAACAGTTCTATCACATTCTAACAGTTCACATCACATCTAACAGTTCATCACATTCTAACAGTTCACATCACATTCTAACAGTTCACATCACATTCTAACAGTTCACATCACATTCTAACAGTTCACATCACATTCTATCACATTCTAACAGTTCATCACATTCTAACAGTTCACATCACATTCTAACAGTTCACATCATCTATCACATTCTAACAGTTCACATCACATTCTATCACATTCTAACAGTTCACATCACATTCTATCACATTCTAACAGTTCACATCTAACAGTTCACATTCTATCACATTCTAACAGTTTCACATCACATTCTAACAGTTATATCACATTCTAACAGTTCACATCAATCTATCACATTATCACATTCTACAGTTCACATCACATCTAACAGTTCACATCACATTCTAACAGTTCACATCACATTCTAACAGTTCATCACATTCTAAAAGTTCACATCACATTCTAACAGTTCACATCACATTCTAACAGTTCACATCACATTCTATCACATTCTAACAGTTCACATCACATTCTAACAGTTCACATCACATTCAGTTCACATCGCAATCTATCACATTCTAACAGTTCACATCACATTCTATCACATTCTCAGTTCACATCACATTCTATCACATTCTAACAGTTCACATCACATCTAACAGTTCACATCACATCTAACAGTTCACATCACAATCTATCACATTCTAACAGTTCACATCACATTATATCACATTCTAACAGTTCACATCACATTCTAACAGTTCACATCACATTCTAATAGTTCACATCTATCACATTATATCACATTCTACAGTTCACATCACATTCTAACAGTTCACATCACATTCTAACAGTTCACATCACATCTAACAGTTCACATCACAGTTCATCACATTCTAACAGTTCATCACATTCTAACAGTTCACATCACATTATATCACATTCTAACAGTTCACATCACGTTCTAACAGTTCATCACATTCTAACAGTTCACATTCTATCACATTCTAACAGTTCATTCATCACATTCTAACAGTTCACATCACATCTAACAGTTCACATCACATTCTAACAGTTCATCACATTCTATCACATTCTAACAGTTTCATTCATCACATTCTAACAGTTCACATCACATTCTAACAGTTCACATCACATCTAACAGTTCATCACATCTAACAGTTCACATCACATCTAACAGTTCACATCACATTCTAAAAGTTTCACATTATATCACATTCTAACAGTTCACATCACATTCTATCACATTCTAACAGTTCACATCACATTCTAACAGTTCACATCACATTCTAACAGTTCACATCCCAATCTACATTCTATCACATTCTAACAGTTCACATCACAATCTATCACATTCTAACAGTTCACATCACATTCTATCACATTCTAACAGTTCATCACAATCTATCACATTCTAACAGTTCACATCACAATCTATCACATTCTAACAGTTCACATCACAATCTATCACATTCTAACAGTTCATCACATTCTATCACATTCTAACAGTTCACATCACATCTAACAGTTCACATCACATTCTATCAGTTCACATCACATCTAACAGTTCACATCACATCTAACAGTTCACATCACATTCTAACAGTTCATCACATTCTAAAAGTTCACATCACATTCTAACAGTTCACATCACATTCTAACAGTTCACATCACATTCTATCACATTCTAACAGTTCACATCACATTCTAACAGTTCACATCACATTCTAACAGTTCACAATCTATCACATTCTAACAGTTCACATCACATTCTATCACATTCTAACAGTTCACATCACATTCTATCACATTCTAACAGTTTCTAACAGTTCACATTCTAACAGTTCACATCACATCTATCACATTCTAACAGTTCACATCACATCTATCACATTCTAACAGTTCATCACATTATATCACATTCTAACAGTTCACATCACGTTCTAACAGTTCACATCACATTCTAACAGTTCACATCCCAATCTATCACATTATATCACATTCTATCAGTTCACATCACATCTAACAGTTCACATCACATTCTAACAGTTCACATCACATCTAACAGTTCACATCACATTCTATCACATTCTAACAGTTCACATCACATTCTAACAGTTCACATCACATTATATCACATTCTATCAGTTCACATCACATCTAACAGTTCACATCACATTCTAACAGTTCACATCACATCTAACAGTTCACATCACATTCTAACAGTTCACATCACATCTAACAGTTCACATCACATTCTAACAGTTCACATCACATTCTATCACATTCTAACAGTTCACATCACATTCTAACAGTTCACATCCATCTAACAGTTCATCATCACATCTAACAGTTCACATTCTAACAGTTCACATCACATTCTAACAGTTCACATCACATTCTAACAGTTCACATCACATTCTAACAGTTCACATCACATTCATCACATTCTAACAGTTCACATCACATTCTAACAGTTCACATCACATTCTAACAGTTCACATTCAATCTATCACATTCTAACAGTTCACATCACATTCTATCACATTCTAACAGTTCACATCACATTCTATCACATTCTAACAGTTCACATCACATTCTAACAGTTTCATCTATCACATTCTAACAGTTCACATCACAGTTCATCACATTCTAACAGTTCACATCACATTATATCACATTCTAACAGTTCACATCCCAATCTAACATTCATCACATCACATTCTATCAGTTCACATCACATCTAACAGTTCACATCACATCTAACAGTTCACATCACATTCTAACAGTTCACATCACATCTAACAGTTCACATCACATTCTATCACATTCTAACAGTTCACATCACATTCTAACAGTTCACATCACATTCTAACAGTTATCACATTCTAACAGTTCACATCACATTCTAACAGTTCACATCACATTCTAACAGTTCACATCCCAATCTATCACATTCTAACAGTTCACATCACATTCATCACATTCTAACAGTTCACATCACATCTAACAGTTCACATCACATTCTAACAGTTCATCACATTCTATCACATTCTAACAGTTCACATACATTCTATCACATTCTAACAGTTCATCACATTCTAACAGTTCACATCACATTCTAACAGTTCACATCACATCTAACAGTTCTATCACATTCTAACAGTTCACATCACATCTATCACATTCTAACAGTTTCACATTCTATCACATTCTAACAGTTCACATCACATCATCACATTCTAACAGTTCACATCACAATCTATCACATTCTAACAGTTCACATCACAATCTATCACATTCTAACAGTTCACATCACATTCTATCACATTCTAACAGTTCACATCCCAATCTTCACATTATATCACATTCTAACAGTTCACATCACATCTAACAGTTCACATCACATTCTAACAGTTCACATCACATTCTAACAGTTCACATCACATTCTAACAGTTCATCACGTTCTAACAGTTCATCACATTCTAACAGTTCACATCACATCTATCACATTCATCACATTCTAACAGTTCACATCACATCTAACAGTTCACATCACATCTAACAGTTCACATCACATTCTAAAAGTTCACATCACATTCTAACAGTTCACATCACATTATAACAGTTCACATCACATCTATCACATTCTAACAGTTCACATCACATTCTAACAGTTCACATCACATTCTAACAGTTCACATCCCAATCTATCACATTCTAACAGTTCACATCACATTCTATCACATTCTAACAGTTCACATTCATCACATTCTAACAGTTCACATTCTAACAGTTCACATCACATTCTATCACATTCTAACAGTTCACATCACAATCTATCACATTCTAACAGTTCACATCACATTATATCACATTCTAACAGTTCATCCCAATCTATCACATTCTATCACATTCTAACAGTTCACATCACATCTAACAGTTCACATCACATCTAACAGTTCACATCACATTCTAACAGTTCACATCACATTCTAACAGTTCACATCACATTCTAACAGTTCACATCACATTCTAACAGTTCACATCACATTCTATCACATTCTAACAGTTCACATCACATTCTAACAGTTCACATCACATTCTAACAGTTCACATCACAATCTATCACATTCTAACAGTTCACATCACATTCTATCACATTCTCAGTTCACATCACATTCTATCACATTCTAACAGTTCACATCACATCTAACAGTTCATCACATTCTATCACATTCTAACAGTTCACATCACATTCTATCACATTCTAACAGTTCACATCACATTCTATCACATTCTAACAGTTCACATCACATTCTAACAGTTCACATCACATTCTAACAGTTCACATCACATTATATCACATTCTATCAGTTCACATCACATCTAACAGTTCACATCACATTCTAACAGTTCACATCACATCTAACAGTTCACATCACATTCTAACAGTTCACATCACATCTAACAGTTCACATCACATTCTATCACATTCTAACAGTTCACATCACATTCTAACAGTTCACATCACATTCTAACAGTTCACATCACAATCTATCACATTCTAACAGTTCACATCACATTCTATCACATTCTAACAGTTCACATCACATTCTATCACATTCACATCTAACAGTTCATTCTATCACATTCTAACAGTTTCACAATCTATCACATTCTAACAGTTCACATCACATTCTATCACATTCTAACAGTTCACATCACATTCTATCACATTCTAACAGTTCACATCCCAATCTATCACATTTATCACATTCTATCAGTTCACATCACATCTAACAGTTCACATCACATCTAACAGTTCACATCACATCTAACAGTTCACATCACATCTAACAGTTCACATCACATTCTAACAGTTCACATCACATTCTAACAGTTCACATCACATTCTATCACATTCTAACAGTTCACATCACATTCTAACAGTTCACATCACATTCTAAAAGTTCACATCATCAATCTATCACATTCTAACAGTTCACATCACATTCTATCACATTCTAACAGTTCACATCACATTCTATCACATTCTAACAGTTCATCACATCTAACAGTTCACATCACATCTATCACATTCTAACAGTTCACATCACATTCTATCACATTCTAACAGTTCACATCACATTATATCACATTCTAACAGTTCACATCACGTTCTAACAGTTCACATCACATTCTAACACATCACATTCTAACAGTTATATCACATTCTATCAGTTCACATCACATCTAACAGTTCACATCACATTCTAACAGTTCACATCACATTCTAACAGTTCACATCACATTCTATCACATTCTAACAGTTCACATCACATTCTAACAGTTCACATCACATTATATCACATTCTAACAGTTCACATCACGTTCTAACAGTTCACATCACATTCTAACAGTTCACATCCCATCTATCACATTCTAACAGTTCCCATCACATTCTATCACATTCAGTTCACAGTTCATCACATCTAACAGTTCACATCACATCTAACAGTTCACATCACATTCTAACAGTTCACATCACATTCTATCACATTCTAACAGTTCACATAACATTCTATCACATTCTAACAGTTCACATCACATTCTAACAGTTCACATCACATTCTAACAGTTCACATTCTATCACATTCTATCACATTCTAACAGTTCACATTCTATCACATTCTAACAGTTCACATCATTCTATCACATTCTAACAGTTCACATCACAATCTATCACATTCTAACAGTTCATCACAATCTATCACATTCTAACAGTTCATCACAATCTATCACATTCTAACAGTTCACATCACATTCTATCACATTCTAACAGTTCACATCTATCACATTCTATCACATTCTACAGTTCACATCACATCTAACAGTTCACATCACATCTAACAGTTCACATCACATTCTAACAGTTCACATCACATTCTAAAAGTTCACATCATTCTAACAGTTCACATCACATTCTAACAGTTCATCATCACATTCTATCACATTCTAACAGTTCACATCACATCTAACAGTTCACAGTTTCTAACAGTTCATCACATTCTAACAGTTCACATCACATTCTAACAGTTTCACATTCTATCACATTCTAACAGTTCACATCACATTCTATCACATTCTAACAGTTCACATCACATCTAACAGTTTACATCACATCTAACAGTTCACATCACATCTAACAGTTCACATCACATTCTAACAGTTCACATCACATTCTAACAGTTCACATCACATTCTAACAGTTCACATCACATTATATCACATTCTAACAGTTCACATCACATTCTATCACATTCTAACAGTTCACATCACATTCTAACAGTTCACATCACATTCTAACAGTTCACATCACATTCTAACAGTTCACATCAATCTATAATTCTAACAGTCACATCACATTCTATCACATTCTAACAGTTCACATCACAATCTATCACATTCTAACAGTTCCATCACATTCTATCACATTCTAACAGTTCACATCACATTCTAACAGTTCACATCACATTCTAACAGTTCACATCACATTCTAACAGTTCACATCACATTCTAACAGTTCACATCACATTCTATCACATTCTAACAGTTCACATCACATCTAACAGTTTACATCACATCTAACAGTTCACATCTAACAGTTCACATCACATTCTAACAGTTCACATCACATTCTAAAAGTTCACATCACAATCTATCACATTCTAACAGTTCACATCACATTCTATCACATTCTAACAGTTCACATCACATCTAACAGTTTACATCACATCTAACAGTTCACATCACAATCTATCACATTCTAACAGTTCACATCACATTATATCACATTCTAACAGTTCACATAACATTCTATCACATTCTAACAGCTCACATCACGTTCTAACAGTTCACATCACATTCTAACAGTTCACATCCCAATCTATCACATTCTATCACATTCTAACACTTCACATTCTATCACATTCTAACACTTCACATTCTATCACATTCTAACAGTTCACATCACAATCTATCACATTCTAACAGTTCACATCACAATCTATCACATTCTAACAGTTCACATCACAATCTATCACATTCTAACAGTTCACATCACATTATATCACATTCTAACAGTTCATCCCAATCTATCACATTCATAACAGTTCACATCACATCTAACAGTTCACATCACATCTAACAGTTCACATCACATTCTAACAGTTCACATCACATTCTAAAAGTTCACATCACGTTCTAACAGTTAACATCACATTCTAACAGTTCACATCACATTCTATCAGTTCACATCACATCTAACAGTTCACATCACATCTAACAGTTCACATCACATTCTAACAGTTCACATCACATTCTAACAGTTCACATCACATTCTAACAGTTCACATCACATTCTAACAGTTCACATCACATTCTATCACATTCTAACAGTTCACATCACATTCTAACAGTTCACATCACATCTAACAGTTCACATCACAATCTATCACATTCTAACAGTTCACATCACATTCTATCACATTCTAACAGTTCACATTCATCACATTCTAACAGTTCACATCACATCTAACAGTTCACATCACAATCTATCACAACAGTTCACATCACAATCTATCACATTCTAACAGTTCACATCACATTATATCACATCTAACAGTTCACACAGTTCTAACAGTTCACATCACATTCTAATAGTTCACATCCCAATCTATCACATTATATCACATTCTATCAGTTCACATCACATCTAACAGTTCACATCACATTCTAACAGTTCACATCACATCTAACAGTTCACATCACATTCTATCACATTCTAACAGTTCACATCACATTCTAACAGTTCACATCACATTATATCACATTCTAACAGTTCACATCACGTTCTAACAGTTCACATCACATTCTAACAGTTCACATCCCAATCTATCACATTCTAACAGTTCCCATCACATTCTATCACATTCTAACAGTTCACATCACATCTAACAGTTCACATCACATTCTAAAAGTTCACATCACATTATATCACATTCTAACAGTTCACATCACATTCTAACAGTTCACATCCCAATCTATCACATTCGATCACATTCTATCAGTTCACATCACATCTAACAGTTCACATCACATCTAACAGTTCACATCACATTCTAAAAGTTCACATCACATTCTAACAGTTCACATCACATTATAACAGTTCACATCACATTCAATCACATTCTAACAGTTCACATCACATTCTAACAGTTCATCACATTCTAACAGTTCATCACAATCTATCACATTCTAACAGTTCACATCACATCTATCACATTCTAACAGTTCACATCACATCTATCACATTCTAACAGTTCACATCACATCTAACAGTTCACATCACATCTATCACATTCTAACAGTTCACATCTATCACATTCTAACAGTTCACATCACATTATATCACATTCTAACAGTTCACATCCCAATCTATCACATTCTATCACATTCTATCAGTTCACATCACATCTAACAGTTCACATCACATCTAACAGTTCACATCACATTCTAACAGTTCACATCACATTCTAACAGTTCACATCACATTCTAACAGTTCACATCACATTCTAACAGTTCACATCACATTCTATCACATTCTAACAGTTCACATCACATTCTAACAGTTCACATCACATTCTAGAAGTTCACATCGCAATCTATCACATTCTAACAGTTCACATCACATTCTATCACATTCTACCAGTTCACATCACATTCTATCACATTCTAACAGTTCATCACATCTAACAGTTCACATCACAATCTATCACATTCTAACAGTTCACATCACAATCTATCACATTCTAACAGTTCACATCACATTATATCACATTCTAACAGTTCACATCACGTTCTAACAGTTCACATCACATTCTAACAGTTCACATCCCAATCTATCACATTATATCACATTCTATCAGTTCACATCACATCTAACAGTTCACATCACATTCTAACAGTTCACATCACATCTAACAGTTCACATCACATTCTATCACATTCTAACAGTTCACATCACATTCTAACAGTTCATCACATTATATCACATTCTAACAGTTCATCATCTAACAGTTCACATCACATTCTAACAGTTCACATCCCAATCTATCACATTCTAACAGTTCCCATCACAGTTCACATCACATTCTAACAGTCACATCACATCTAACAGTTCATCACATTCTAAAAGTTCACATCACATTATATCACATTCTAACAGTTCACATAACATTCTATCACATTCTAACAGTTCACATCACGTTCTAACAGTTCACATCACATTCTAACAGTTCACATCCCAATCTATCACATTCTATCACATTCTAACAGTTCACATCACAATCTATCACATTCTAACAGTTCCCATCATTCTATCACATTCTAACAGTTCACATCACAATCTATCACATTCTAACAGTTCACATCACATCTATCACATTCTAACAGTTCACATCACAATCTATCACATTCTAACAGTTCACATCACATTATATCACATTCTAACAGTTCACATTCTATCAGTTCACATCACATCTAACAGTTCACATCACATCTAACAGTTCACATCACATTCTAACAGTTCACATCACATTCTAAAAGTTCACATCACGTTCTAACAGTTCACATCACATTCTAACAGTTCACATCACATTCTATCACATTCTAACAGTTCACATCACATCTAACAGTTCCCATCGCATTCTAACAGTTCACATCACATTCTAAAAGTTCACATCACATCATTCTAACAGTTCATCACATTCTAACAGTTCACATCACATTCTATCACATTCTAACAGTTCACATCACATTCTAACAGTTCACATCACATTCTAAAAGTTCACATCGCAATCTATCACATTCTAACAGTTCACATCACATTCTATCACATTCTACCAGTTCACATCACATTCTATCACATTCTAACAGTTCACATCACATCTAACAGTTCACATCACAATCTATCACATTCTAACAGTTCACATCACAATCTATCACATTCTAACAGTTCACATCACATTATATCACATTCTAACAGTTCACATCCCAATCTATCACATTCGATCACATTCTATCAGTTCACATCACATCTAACAGTTCACATCACATCTAACAGTTCACATCACATTCTAACAGTTCACTTCACATTCTAAAAGTTCACATCACATTCTAACAGTTCACATCACATTATAACAGTTCACATCACATTCTATCACATTCTAACAGTTCACATCACATTCTAACAGTTCACATCACATTCTAAAAGTTCACATCGCAATCTATCACATTCTAACAGTTCACATCACATTCTATCACATTCTACCAGTTCACATCACATTCTATCACATTCTAACAGTTCACATCACATCTAACAGTTCACATCACAATCTATCACATTCTAACAGTTCACATCACAATCTATCACATTCTAACAGTTCACATCACATTATATCACATCTAACAGTTCACATCACGTTCTAACAGTTCACATCACATTCTAACAGTTCACATCCCAATCTATCACATTATATCACATTCTATCAGTTCACATCACATCTAACAGTTCACATCACATTCTAACAGTTCACATCACATTCTATCACATTCTATCACATGCTAACAGTTCACATCACATTCTAACAGTTTCACATTATATCACATTCTAACAGTTCACATCACATTCTAACAGTTCACATCACATTCTAAAAGTTCACATCACAATCTATCACATTCTAACAGTTCACATCACATTCTATCACATTCTAACAGTTCACATCACATCTAACAGTTCACATCACATCTAACAGTTCACATCACATTCTAAAAGTTCACATCACATTATATCACATTCTAACAGTTCACATAACATTCTATCACATTCTAACAGTTCACATCACATTCTAACAGTTCACATCACGTTCTAACAGTTCACATCACAATCTAACATTCTATCACATTCTAACAGTTCATCACATTCTATCACATTCTAACAGTTCCCATCGCATTCTATCACATTCTAACAGTTCACATCACAATCTATCACATTCTAACAGTTCACATCACAATCTATCACATTCTATCACATTCTAACAGTTCACATCACAATCTATCACATTCTAACAGTTCACATCACATTATATCACATTCTAACAGTTCACATCCCAATCTATCACATTTCAGATCACATTCTACAGTTCACATCACATCTAACAGTTCACATCACATCTAACAGTTCACATCACATTCTAACAGTTCACATCACATTCTAAAGTTCACATCACGTTCTAACAGTTCACATCACATTCTAACAGTTCCCATCATCACATCACATTCTATCAGTTCACATCACATCTAACAGTTCACATCACATCTAACAGTTATCACATTCTAACAGTTCACATCACATCTAAAAGTTCACATCACATTCTAACAGTTCATCACATTCTAACAGTTCACATCACATTCTATCACATTCTAACAGTTCACATCACATTCTAACAGTTCACATCACATTCTAACAGTTCACATCGCAATCTATCACATTCTAACAGTTCACATCACATTCTATCACATTCTACATTCTAACAGTTCATCACATTCTATCACATTCTAACAGTTCACATCACATCTAACAGTTCACATCACAATCTATCACATTCTAACAGTTCACATCACAATCTATCACATTCTAACAGTTCACATCACATTATATCACATCAACAGTTCACATTCTAACAGTTCACATCACATTCTAACAGTTCACATCCCAATCTATCACTATCACATTCTATCAGTTCACATCACATCTAACAGTTCACATCAGTTCTAACAGTTCACATCACATCTAACAGTTCACATCACATCATCACATTCTAACAGTTCACATCACATCTCACATTCTAACAGTTCACATCACATTCTATCACATTCTAACAGTTCACATCACATTCTATCACATTCTAACAGTTCACATTCTATCACATCACATTCTATCAGTTCACATCACATCTAACAGTTCACATCACATCTAACAGTTCATCACATCTAACAGTTCACATCACATTCTAACAGTTCACATCACGTTCTAACAGTTCACATCACATTCTAACAGTTCATCCCATCAC
The DNA here is from genome assembly GCF_021184085.1 of Oncorhynchus gorbuscha. Lineage (NCBI taxonomy): Eukaryota > Metazoa > Chordata > Actinopteri > Salmoniformes > Salmonidae > Oncorhynchus > Oncorhynchus gorbuscha. Next base: position 71,381,633 of record NC_060186.1, on the reverse strand, counting down.
ATTCTATCACATTCTATCAGTTCACATCACATCTAACAGTTCACATCACATCTAACAGTTCACATCACATTCTAAAGTTCACATCACATTCTAACAGTTCACATCACATTCTAACAGTTCACATCACATCTAACAGTTCACATCACATTCTAACAGTTCACATCACATTCTAACAGTTCACATCACAATCTATCACATTCTAACAGTTCACATCACATTCTATCACATTCTAACAGTTCACATCACATTCTATCACATTCTAACAGTTCACATCACATTAACACATCACAATCTATCACATTCTAACAGTTCTATCACATTCTAACAGTTCACATCACATTCTATCACATTCTAACAGTTCACATCCCAATCTATCACATTATCACATCACATTCTAACAGTTCACATCACATCTAACAGTTCATCACATCTAACAGTTCACATCACATTCTAACAGTTCACATCACATTCTAAAAGTTCACATCACATTCTAACAGTTCATCACATTCTAACAGTTCACATCACATTCTATCACATTCTAACAGTTCACATCACATTCTAACAGTTCACATCACATTCTAAAAGTTCACATCACAATCTATCACATTCTAACAGTTCACATCACATTCTCACAACAGTTCATTCATCACATTCTAACAGTTCACATCACATCTAACAGTTCACATCACAATCTATCACATTCTACCAGTTCACATCACAATCTATCACATTCTAACAGTTCACATCACATTATATCACATTCTAACAGTTCACATCACGTTCTAACAGTTCACATCACATTCTAACAGTTCACATCCCATCATTCATTATATCACATTCTATCAGTTCACATCACATCTAACAGTTCACATCACATTCTAACAGTTCACATCACATCTAACAGTTCACATCACATTCTATCACATTCTAACAGTTCACATCACATTCTAACAGTTCACATCACATTATATCACATTCTAACAGTTCATCACGTTCTAACAGTTCACGTTCATCACATTCTAACAGTTCACATCCCAATCTATCACATTCTAACAGTTCCCATCATTCTATCACATTCTAACAGTTCACATCACATCTAACAGTTCACATCACATCTAACAGTTCACATCACATTCTAAAAGTTCACATCACATTATATCACATTCTAACAGTTCACATAACATTCTATCACATTCTAACAGTTCACATCACTTCTAACAGTTCACATCACATTCTAACAGTTCACATCACAATCTATCACATTCTATCACATGCTAACAGTTCACATCACATTCTATCACATTCTAACAGTTCACATTCTATCACATTCTAACAGTTCACATCACAATCTATCACATTCTAACAGTTCACATCACATTCTATCACATTCTAACAGTTCACATCACATCTATCACATTCTAACAGTTCATCACATTATATCACATTCTAACAGTTCACATCCCAATCTCATTCGATCACATTCTATCAGTTCACATCACATCTAACAGTTCACATCACATCTAACAGTTCACATCACATTCTAACAGTTCACATCACATTCTAACAGTTCACATCACGTTCTAACAGTTCACATCACATTCTAACAGTTCACATCCCAATCTATCACATTCGATCACATTCTATCAGTTCACATCACATTCTAACAGTTCACATCACATCTAACAGTTCATCACATTCTAACAGTTCACATCACATTCTAAAAGTTCACATCACATTCTAACAGTTCACATCACATTCTAACAGTTCACATCACATTCTATCACATTCTAACAGTTCACATCACATTCTAACAGTTCACATCACATTCTAGAAGTTCACATCGCAATCTATCACATTCTAACAGTTCACATCACATTCTATCACATTCTAACAGTTCACATCACATTCTATCACATTCTAACAGTTCACATCACATTCTAACAGTTCACATCACATTCTAACAGTTCACATCACATCTAACAGTTCACATCACATTATATCACATCTAACAGTTCACATCACGTTCTAACAGTTCACATCACATTCTAACAGTTCACATCCCAATCTATCACATTATATCACATTCTATCAGTTCACATCACATCTAACAGTTCACATCACATTCTAACAGTTCACATCACATCTAACAGTTCACATCACATTCTATCACATTCTAACAGTTCACATCACATTCTAACAGTTCACATCACATTATATCACATTCTAACAGTTCACATCACGTTCTAACAGTTCACATCACATTCTAACAGTTCACATCCCAATCTATCACATTCTATCACATTCTAACAGTTCACATCACAATCTATCACATTCTAACAGTTCCCATCGCATTCTATCACATTCTAACAGTTCACATCACAATCTATCACATTCTAACAGTTCACATCACAATCTATCACATTCTAACAGTTCACATCACAATCTATCACATTCTAACAGTTCACATCACATTATATCACATTCTAACAGTTCACATCCCAATCTATCACATTATCACATTCTATCAGTTCACATCACATCTAACAGTTCACATCACATCTAACAGTTCACATCACATTCTAACAGTTCACATCACATTCTAAAGTTCACATCACGTTCTAACAGTTCACATCACATTCTAACAGTTCACATCCCAATCTATCACATTCTATCACATTCTACAGTTCACATCACATCTAACAGTTCACATCACATCTAACAGTTCACATCACATTCTAACAGTTCACATCACATTCTAACAGTTCACATCACATTCTAAAAGTTCACATCACATTCTAACAGTTCACATCACATTCTAACAGTTCACATCACATTCTAACAGTTCACATCACATTCTAGAAGTTCACATCGCAATCTATCACATTCTAACAGTTCACATCACATTCTATCACATTCTAACAGTCACATCACATTCTATCACATTCTAACAGTTCACATCACATCTAACAGTTCACATCACAATCTATCACATTCTACCAGTTCACATCACAATCTATCACATTCTAACAGTTCACATCACATTATATCACATCCTAACAGTTCACATCACGTTCTAACAGTTCACATCACATTCTAACAGTTCACATCCCAATCTATCACATTATATCACATTCTATCAGTTCACATCACATCTAACAGTTCACATCACATTCTAACAGTTCACATCACATCTAACAGTTCACATCACATTCTATCACATTCTAACAGTTCACATCACATTCTAACAGTTCACATCACATTATATCACATTCTAACAGTTCACATCACGTTCTAACAGTTCACATCACATTCTAACAGTTCACATCCCAATCTATCACATTCTAACAGTTCCCATCACATTCTATCACATTCTAACAGTTCACATCACATCTAACAGTTCACATCACATCTAACAGTTCACATCACATTCTAAAAGTTCACATCACATTATATCACATTCTAACAGTTCACATAACATTCTATCACATTCTAACAGTTCACATCACGTTCTAACAGTTCACATCACATTCTAACAGTTCACATCCCAATCTATCACATTCTATCACATTCTAACAGTTCACATCACAATCTATCACATTCTAACAGTTCCCATCGCATTCTATCACATTCTAACAGTTCACATCACAATCTATCACATTCTAACAGTTCACATCACAATCTATCACATTCTAACAGTTCACATCACAATCTATCACATTCTAACAGTTCACATCACATTATATCACATTCTAACAGTTCACATCCCAATCTATCACATTCGATCACATTCTATCAGTTCACATCACATCTAACAGTTCACATCACATCTAACAGTTCACATCACATTCTAACAGTTCACATCACATTCTAAAAGTTCACATCACATTCTAACAGTTCACATCACATTCTAACAGTTCACATCACATTCTAACAGTTCACATCACATCTAACAGTTCACATCACATCTAACAGTTCACATCACATTCTAACAGTTCACATCACATTCTAACAGTTCACATCACATTCTAACAGTTCACATCACATTCTATCACATTCTAACAGTTCACATCACATCTAACAGTTCACATCACATCTAACAGTTCACATCACAATCTATCACATTCTAACAGTTTTCATCACATTATATCACATTCTAACAGTTCACATAACATTCTATCACATTCTAACAGTTCACATCACATTCACATCTATCACATTCTAACAGTTCACATCACATTCTATCACATTCTAACAGTTCACATCACATCTATCACATTCTAACAGTTCACATTATATCACATTCTAACAGTTCACATCCCATCTATCACATTCTCACATTCATCAGTTCACATCACATTCTAACAGTTCACATCACATCTAACAGTTCACATCACATTCTAACAGTTCACTTCACATTCTAACAGTTCACATCACATTCTAACAGTTCACATCACATTATAACAGTTCACATCACATTCTATCACATTCTAACAGTTCACATCACATTCTAACAGTTCACATCACATTCTAAAAGTTCACATCGCAATCTATCACATTCTAACAGTTCACATCACATTCTATCACATTCTACCAGGTCACATCACATTCTATCACATTCTAACAGTTCACATCACATCTAACAGTTCACATCACAATCTATCACATTCTAACAGTTCACATCACAATCTATCACATTCTAACAGTTCACATCACATTATATCACATCCTAACAGTTCACATCACGTTCTAACAGTTCACATCACATTCTAACAGTTCACATCCCAATCTATCACATTATATCACATTCTACAGTTCACATCACATCTAACAGTTCACATCACATTCTAACAGTTTCATCACATCTAACAGTTCACATCACATTCTATCACATTCTAACAGTTCACATCACATTCTAACAGTTCACATCACATTATATCACATTCTAACAGTTCACATCAGGTTCTAACAGTTCACATCACATTCTAACAGTTCACATCCCAATCTATCACATTCTAACAGTTCCCATCACATTCTATCACATTCTAACAGTCACATCACATTCTATCACATTCTAACAGTTCACATTCTAACAGTTCACATCACATTCTATCACATTCTACCAGTTCACATCACATTCTATCACATTCTAACAGTTCACATCACATTATATCACATTCTAACAGTTCACATCACGTTCTAACAGTTCACATCACATTCTAACAGTTCACATCCCAATCTATCACATTATATCACATTCTATCAGTTCACATCACATCTAACAGTTCACATCACATTCTAACAGTTCACATCACATCTAACAGTTCACATCACATTCTAACAGTTCACATCACATCTAACAGTTCACATCACATTCTATCACATTCTAACAGTTCACATCACATTCTAACAGTTCACATCACATTCTAACAGTTCACATCACAATCTATCACATTTCACATCACATTCTATCACATTCTAACAGTTCACATCACATCTAACAGTTCACATCACATCTAACAGTTCACATCACATTCTAAAAGTTCACATCACATTATATCACATTCTAACAGTATCACATTCTAACAGTTCACATCACGTTCTAACAGTTCACATCACATTCTAACAGTTCACATCCCAATCTATCACATTCTATCACATTCTAACAGTTCACATCACAATCTATCACATTCTAACAGTTCCCATCACATTCTATCACATTCTAACAGTTCACATCACATCTATCACATTCTAACAGTTCACATCACAGTTCTATCACATTCTAACAGTTCACATCACAATCTATCACATTCTAACAGTTCACATCACATTATATCACATTCTAACAGTTCACATCCCAATCTATCACATTCATCACATTCTATCAGTTCACATCACATCTAACAGTTCACATCACATCTAACAGTTCACATCACATTCTAACAGTTCACATCACATTCTAAAAGTTCACACGTTCTAACAGTTCACATCACATTCTAACAGTTCACATCACATCTATCACAGTTTCATCACATTCTATCAGTTCACATCACATCTAACAGTTCACATCACATCTAACAGTTCACATCACATTCTAACAGTTCACATCACAACTAAAAGTTCACATCACATTCTAACAGTTCATCACATTATAACAGTTCACATCACATTCTATCACATTCTAACAGTTCACATCACATTCTAACAGTTCACATCACATTCTAAAAGTTCAATCTATCACATTCTAACAGTTCACATCACATTCTATCACATTCTACCAGTTCACATCACATTCTATCACATTCTAACAGTTCACATCACATCTAACAGTTCACATCACAATCTATCACATTCTACCAGTTCACATCACAATCTATCACATTCTAACAGTTCACATCACATTCTAACAGTTCACATCACGTTCTAACAGTTCACATCACATTCTAATAGTTCACATCCCAATCTATCACATTATATCACATTCTAACAGTTCACATCACATCTAACAGTTCACATCACATTCTAACAGTTCACATCACATCTAACAGTTCACATCACATTCTATCACATTCTAACAGTTCACATCACATTCTAACAGTTCACATCACATTATATCACATTCTAACAGTTCACATCACATTCTAACAGTTCACATCACATTCTAACAGTTCACATCACAATCTATCACATTCTATCACATTCTAACAGTTCACATCACAATCTATCACATTCTAACAGTTCCCATCATTCTATCACATTCTAACAGTTCACATCAAGTTCTATCACATTCTAACAGTTCACATCACAATCTATCACATTCTAACAGTTCACATCACAACAGTTCTATCACATTCTAACAGTTCACATCACATTATATCACATTCTAACAGTTCACATCCCAATCTATCACATTCATCACATTCTATCAGTTCACATCACATCTAACAGTTCACATCACATCTAACAGTTCACATCACATTCTAACAGTTCACATCACATTCTAACAGTTCACATCACATTCTAACAGTTCACATCACATTCTAACAGTTCACATCCACAATCTATCACATTCGATCACATTCTATCAGTTCACATCACATCTAACAGTTCACATCACATTCTAACAGTTCACATCACATTCTAACAGTTCACTTCACATTCTAACAGTTCACATCACATTCTAACAGTTCACATCACATTCTAACAGTTCACATCACATTCTATCACATTCTAACAGTTCACATCACATTCTAACAGTTCACATCACATTCTAAAAGTTCACATCAATCTATCACATTCTAACAGTTCACATCACATTCTATCACATTCTACCAGTTCACATCACATTCTATCACATTCTAACAGTTCACATCACATCTAACAGTTCACATCACAATCTATCACATTCTACCAGTTCACATCACAATCTATCACATTCTAACAGTTCACATCATTATATCACATTCTAACAGTTCACATCATCTAACAGTTCACATCACATTCTAATAGTTCACATCCCAATCTATCACATTATATCACATTCTATCAGTTCACATCACATCTAACAGTTCACATCACATTCTAACAGTTCACATCACATCTAACAGTTCACATCACATTCTATCACATTCTAACAGTTCACATCACATTCTAACAGTTCACATCACATTATATCACATTCTAACAGTTCACATCAGGTTCTAACAGTTCACATCACATTCTAACAGTTCACATCCCAATCTATCACATTCTAACAGTTCCCATCATTCATCACATTCTAACAGTTCACATCACATCTAACAGTTCACATCACATCTAACAGTTCACATCACATTCTAAAAGTTCACATCACATTATATCACATTCTAACAGTTCACATAACATTCTATCACATTCTAACAGTTCACATCACGTTCTAACAGTTCACATCACATTCTAACAGTTCACATCCCAATCTATCACATTCTATCACATTCTAACAGTTCACATCACAATCTATCACATTCTAACAGTTCCCATCGCATTCTATCACATTCTAACAGTTCACATCACAATCTATCACATTCTAACAGTTCACATCACAATCTATCACATTCTAACAGTTCACATCACAATCTATCACATTCTAACAGTTCACATCACATTATATCACATTCTAACAGTTCACATCCCAATCTATCACATTCGATCACATTCTATCAGTTCACATCACATCTAACAGTTCACATCACATCTAACAGTTCACATCACATTCTAACAGTTCACATCACATTCTAAAAGTTCACATCACGTTCTAACAGTTCACATCACATTCTAACAGTTCACATCCCAATCTATCACATTCGATCACATTCTATCAGTTCACATCACATCTAACAGTTCACATCACATCTAACAGTTCACATCACATTCTAACAGTTCACATCACATACTAAAAGTTCACATCACATTCTAACAGTTCACATCACATTATAACAGTTCACATCACATTCTATCACATTCTAACAGTTCACATCACATTCTAACAGTTCACATCACATTCTAAAAGTTCACATCGCAATCTATCACATTCTAACAGTTCACATCACATTCTATCACATTCTACCAGTTCACATCACATTCTATCACATTCTAACAGTTCACATCACATCTAACAGTTCACATCACAATCTATCACATTCTACCAGTTCACATCACAATCTATCACATTCTAACAGTTCACATCACATTATATCACATCCTAACAGTTCACATCACGTTCTAACAGTTCACATCACATTCTAATAGTTCACATCCCAATCTATCACATTATATCACATTCTATCAGTTCACATCACATCTAACAGTTCACATCACATTCTAACAGTTCACATCACATCTAACAGTTCACATCACATTCTATCACATTCTAACAGTTCACATCACATTCTAACAGTTCACATCACATTATATCACATTCTAACAGTTCACATCACGTTCTAACAGTTCACATCACATTCTAACAGTTCACATCCCAATCTATCACATTCTAACAGTTCCCATCACATTCTATCACATTCTAACAGTTCACATCACATCTAACAGTTCACATCACATCTAACAGTTCACATCACATTCTAACAGTTCACATCACATTCTAACAGTTCACATCACATTCTAAAAGTTCACATCACATTCTATCACATCTAACAGTTTACATCACATCTAGCAGTTCACATCTAACAGTTCACATCACATTCTAACAGTTCACATCACATTCTAAAAGTTCACATCACAATCTATCACATTCTAACAGTTCACATCACATCTAACAGTTTACATCACATCTAACAGTTCACATCACATCTAACAGTTCACATCACATTCTAACAGTTCACATCACATTCTAAAAGTTCACATCACATTATATCACATTCTAACAGTTCACATAACATTCTATCACATTCTATCAGTTCACATCACAATCTATCACATTCTAACAGTTGCCATCACATTCTATCACATTCTAACAGTTCACATCACATCTAACAGTTCACATCACATTCTAACAGTTCACATCACATCTAACAGTTTACATCACATCTAACAGTTCACATCTAACAGTTCACATCACATTCTAACAGTTCACATCACATTCTAACAGTTCACATCACATCTAACAGTTCACATCACATTCTATCACATTCTAACAGTTCACATCACATCTAACAGTTCACATCACATCTAACAGTTCACATCACATCTAACAGTTCACATCACATTCTAACAGTTCACATCACATTCTAACAGTTCACATCACATTCTAAAAGTTCACATCACATTATATCACATTCTAACAGTTCACATAACATTCTATCACATTCTAACAGTTCACATCACGTTCTAACAGTTCACATCACATTCTAACAGTTCACATCCCAATCTATCACATTCTAACAGTTCCCATCGCATTCTATCACATTCTAACAGTTCACATCACAATCTATCACATTCTAACAGTTCACATCACAATCTATCACATTCTAACAGTTCACATCACACTCTATCACATTCTAACAGTTCACATCACATTATATCACATTCTAACAGTTCACATCACGTTCTAACAGTTCACATCACATTCTAACAGTTCACATCCCAATCTATCACATTCGATCACATTCTATCAGTTCACATCACATCTAACAGTTCACATCACATCTAACAGTTCACATCACATTCTAACAGTTCACATCACATTCTAAAAGTTCACATCACATTCTAACAGTTCACATCACATCCTATCACATTCTAAAAGTTCACATCACATTCTAACAGTTCACATCACAATCTATCACATTCTAACAGTTCCCATCACATTCTATCACATTCTAACAGTTCACATCACAATCTATCACATTCTAACAGTTCACATCACAATCTATCACATTCTCACAGTTCACATCACAATCTTTCACATTCTAACAGTTCCCATCGCATTCTATCACATTCTAACAGTTCACATCACAATCTATCACATTCTAACAGTTCACATCACATCTAACAGTTCACATCACATTCTAACAGTTCACATCACATCTAACAGTTCACATCACATTCTAACAGTTCATATCACATCTAACAGTTCACATCACGTTCTATCACATTCTAACAGTTCACATCACATTCTAACAGTTCACATCACCTTCTATCACACTCTAGCAGTTCACATCACATTCTAACAGTTCACATCACATTCTATCACACTCTAACAGTTCACATCACATCTAACAGTTCACATCACATCTAATAGTTCACATCACATTCTATCACATTCTAACAGTTCACATCACATTCTAACAGTTCACATCACATTCTATCACACTCTAACAGTTCACATCACATCTAACAGTTCACATCACATCTAACAGTTTACATCACATCTAACAGTTCACATCACATCTAACAGTTCACATCACATTCTAACAGTTCACATCACATTCTAAAAGTTCACATCACAATCTATCACATTCTAACAGTTCACATCACAATCTATCACATTCTAACAGTTCACATCACATTCTATCACATTCTAACACTTCACATCACAATCTATCACATTCTATCACATTCTAACAGTTCACATCACAATCTATCACATTCTAACAGCTCCATAGAAGCTCCAACAGCCTGTCTGCAATGTTCCCTCTAAGCTGCGCTCATGCCCGGGTGTGCAGCTAACCCAGGCCTGCCATGCAAAAGAAATATCAGCCCGTGCAAAGAACACGATTGAACTTCACTCAGCTTTCTGGAGTTTTCCCCCTTAGGAAACACTATCAACGTTTCCCTTTACAGTGGGAAATGTGATCAAATCGACTTCCAATGCAACACACCGAAACAAAACAAAACAAACCATGTAAGACTTAATGTGCAAAAGTAACTATGAGACGCTGTTGTAGGTAGAACGCATCAGAGTAGGATTCTATTGTATTGACATGCACGACTCAGCCCTGTACTCTGCACAGACAAGTATGGCATAACCAATCAGAGCTGCAATACGGCTATATGCAAATAGACCATTGCCATATATGGATCTGTGCTATTCAGATCATGTAGTCATCTGTGCACATTTGTTCATATCCTTTGGTAGTTAGTGAGTTATTAGCCCAGTTATAGATCATTTGTAGTCAACAATAGGGGAGTGATTGCTTCCTACAAGAGCACAAAATGTGTACATTTGTAGACATCGTTGAAAAGCGGGTAAAGAGATTTAATTATATCTTAATGGGGCGGTGTAGTATAATTTGTCTGATTCTCTGCAATAATGGTATGGGAATAATAACGCATTTTGTAAAGTGTTTTCTTGCATCAAACAACAAAACATCATTTTCAGGCACCTTGTCTGAAGGACAAGTATTTTTATTTATTATGGATCGCCATTAGTTCCTGCCAAGGCAGCAGCTACTCTTCCTGGGGTTTATTATGGATCCCCATTAGTTCCTGGCAAGGCAGCAGCTTCTCTTCCTGGGGTTTATTATGGATCCCCATTAGTTCCTGCCAAGGCAGCAGCTACTCTTCCATGGATCCCCTAGTTCCTGGCAAGGCAGCAGCTTCTCTTCCTGGGGTTTATTATGGATCCCCATTAGTTCCTGGCAAGGCAGCAGCTTCTCTTCCTGGGGTTTTATGGATCCCCATTAGTTCCTGCCAAGGCAGCAGCTACTCTTCCTGGGGTTTATTATGGATCCCCATTAGTTCCTGCCAAGGCAGCAGCTACTCTTCCTGGGGTTTTATGGATCTCCATTAGTTCCTGCCAAGGCAGCAGCTACTCTTCCTGGGGTTTATTATGGATCCCCATTAGTTCCTGCCAAGGCAGCAGCTACTCTTCCTGGGGTTTTATGGATCCCCATTAGTTCCTGCCAAGGCAGCAGCTACTCTTCCTGGGGTTTTATGGATCCCCATTAGTTCCCGCCAAGGCAGCAGCTACTCTTCCTGGGGTTTATTATGGATCCCCATTAGTTCCTGCCAAGGCAGCAGCTACTCTTCCTGTGGTTTAATGGATCCCCATTACTTCCCGCCAAGGCAGCAGCTACTCTTCCTGGGGTTTATTATGGATCCCCATTAGTTCCTGCCAAGGCAGCAGCTACTCTTCCTGGGGTTTATTATGGATCCCCATTAGTTCCTGCCAAGGCAGAAGCTACTCTTCCTGGGGTCCAAACACATTAAAGCACTTACATCACACATAAAACAAAATATAAAACAATACATCATATAACATTATTACACCACTACAAATCTACAAAATATATTACAATGTATGTGTGTGCTAGCGTGTTTGTGTCTCTTCACAGTCCATAAGTTTCATAAGGTGTATTTGTATCTGTTTTGTAAATCTGATTATAAACTGGGTGGTAAGAGCCTGAATGCTGATTAGCTGAAAGCTGTGGTTTATATACATATATTACCTTTATTTAACTAGGCAAGTCAGTTAAGAACAAATTCTTATTTTCAATGACGGCCTAAGAACAGGGGGTTAACTACCTGTTCAGGGGCAGAACGACAGATTTGTACCTTGTCAGCTCGGGGATTTGAACTTGCAACCTTCCAGTTACTAGTCCAACACTCTTACCACTAGGCTACCCTGCTACCATATGAGACCGTATACCATGGGTATGACAAAACATTTATTTTTACTGCTCAAATTACGTTGGTAACCAGTTTATAAAATAAATAAAGCACCTTGGGCGTTTGTGATATATGGCCAATATACCACGGCTAAATGCTGTGTCCAGGCACTCCACTTTGCGTTGTGCATAAGAACGGCCCTTAGCCGTGGTATATTGGCCTGATACCACACCTCCTCAGGTCTTAATTCTACAGCTTGCATCAGTTACCTGATGTGGAATAGAGTTCCATGTAGTCATGGCTCTATGTAGTACTGTGTGCCTCCCATGGTCTGTTCTGGACTTGAGGACTGTGAAGAGACTTCTGGTGGCATGTCTTGTGGGGTACGCATGGGTATCAGTGCTGTGTGCTAGTAGTTTAAACAAACACCTCGGTTCATTCAGCTTGTCAACACTTCATACAAAAACAAGTAGTGATGAAGTCAATCTCTCTTCCACTTTGAGCCATGAGAGATTGACATGCATGTCATTAATGTTAGCTCTCTGTGTACTTTTAAGGGCCTGCCGTGCTGCCCTGTCCTGGGCCAATTGTAATTTTCTGAGGACCCTCTTAGTGGCACCTGACTACACGGCTGAACAGTAGTCCAGGTGTGACAAAACTAGGGCTTGTAGGACCTGCCTTGTTGATAGTCTTGGTAAGATAGCAGAGTAACACTTTATTATGGACAGACTGCTCCCCATCCTAGCTACTGTTATATCAATATGTATTGACCTTGACAGTTTACAATCCAGGCTAACTCCAATCAGTTTTTTTAGTCACCAATTCACCTGCTTGAACTCTGTCTGAAACTATAACTTACAGTGGGTACTGTGGGTACAGCGGGTACAGCCTCAGTGTTCACAGTAAAGGTGCGCTTCAAGTTTGCACTCATCAGAAATTTGAGGGAACAAGGCTTGCCTGTCTGCTCTCGTTGAGAGTAATGATTATTCAGTCTTCTTCAGAGAAATCTCACAGTTCAAATACTGTACCCTGAGGCATGCCGAGCGCCCGCTGCTCTGATGCAGTCCTCCACCCAGGGCCAAGTGTCAGAGATATGAGAGAGTAATTAATAATACTAATTCATAAGTAGCTAGCTACACACCAGGCCTTTAGCTGTATCTGATGTATGTCTGACCTCTCTGCTGTCTGTTCAATCTCTCTCTCTCTGCTGTCTGTTCTCTCTCTCTCTCTCTCTCTGCTGACTGTTCAATCTCTCTCTCTCTGCTGTCTGTTCTCTCTCTCTCTCTGCTGTCTGTTCTCTCTCTCTCTATCTCGCTGCTGTCTGTTATCTCTCTCTCTATCACTCAATGCTGTCTGTTATCTCTCTCTATCTCTCTGCTGTATGTTATCTCTCTCTCTATCACTCAATGCTGTCTGTTATCTCTCACTATCTCTCTGCTGTCTGATCTCTCTCTATCTCTCTGATGTCTGTTATCTCTCTCTCTATCACTCAATGCTGTCTGTTATCTCTCACTATCTCTGTGCTGTCTGTTATCGCTCTCTATATCACTCAATGCTGTCTGTTATCTCTCACTATCTCTATGCTGTCTGTTATCTCTCTATCAATCAATGCTGTCTGTTATCTCTCACTATCTCTCTGCTGTCTGTTCTCTCTCAATCTCTCTCTGCTGTCTGTTCTCTCTCTCTATCACGCAATGCTGTCTGTTATCTCTCACTATCTCTCTGCTGTCTGTTATCTCTCTCTATCTGTCTCTGCTGTCTGTTCTCTTTCTCTATCACGCAATGCTGTCTGTTATCTCTCACTATCTCTCTGCTGTCTGTTATCTCTCTATCACTCAATGCTGTCTGTTATCTCTCACTATATCACTGCTGTCTGTTCTCTCTCTCTATCTGTCTCTGCTGTCTGTTCTCTCTCTCTATCACTCAATGCTGTATGTTATCTCTCACTATCTCTCTGCTGTCTGTTATCTCTCTCTATCTCTCTGCTGAATGTTATCTCTCTCTCTATCACTCAATGCTGTCTGTTCTCTCACTATCTCTATGCTGTCTGTTATCTCTCTATCAAATCAAATCAAATCAAATCAAATTTTATTTGTCACATACACATGGTTAGCAGATGTTAATGCGAGTGTAGCGAAATGCTTGTGCTTCTAGTTCCGACAATGCAGTGATAACCAACAAGTAATCTAACTAACAATTCCAAAACTACTGTCTTATACACAGTGTAAGGGGGTAAGGAACATGTACATAAGGATATATGAATGAGTGATGGTACAGAGCAGCATACAGTAGATGGTATCGAGTACAGTATATACATATGAGATGAGTGTGTAGACAAAGTAAACAAAGTGGCATAGTTAAAGTGGCTAGTGATACATGTGTTACATAAGGATGCAGTCGATGATGTAGAGTACAGTATATACATATGCATATGAGATGAATAATGTAGGGTAACTAACATTATATAAGGTAGCATTGTTTAAAGTGGCTAGTGATATATTTACATCATTTCCCATCAATTCCCATTATTAAAATGGCTGGAGTTGGGTCAGTGTCAATGACAGTGTGTTGGCAGCAGCCACTCAGTGTTAGTGGTGGCTGTTTAACAGTCTGATGGCCTTGAGATAGAAGCTGTTTTTCAGTCTCTCGGTCCCAGCTTTGATGCACCTGTACTGACCTCGCCTTCTGGATGATAGCGGGGTGAACAGGCAGTGGTTCGGGTGTCTGTTCTCTCACTATCTCTGTGCTGTCTGTTATCTCTCTCTCTATCACGCAATGCTGTCTGTTATCTCTCACTATCTCTCTGCTGTCTGTTATCTCTCACTATCTCTCTGCTGTCTGATCTCTCTCTATCTCTCTGATGTCTGTTATCTCTCTCTCTATCACTCAATGCTGTCTGTTATCTCTCACTATCTCTCTGCTGTCTGGTATCTCTCTCTATATCACTCAATGCTGTCTGTTATCTCTCTCTATCTCTCTGCTGTCTGTTATCTCTCTCTCTCTCTCTGCTGTCTGTTCCCTCTCCCTCTCTCTTTCTCTCTCTGCTGTCTGTTCTCTCTCCCTCTCTCTTTCTCTCTCTCTGCTGTCTGTTCTCTCTTTCTCTCTCTCTGCTGTCTGTTCTCTCTCTCTCTTTCTCTCTCTCTCTCTGCTGTCTGTTCTCTCTATCTCTTTCTCTCTCTCTGCTGTCTGTTCTCTCTCTCTCTCTCTGCTGTCTGTTATCTCTCCCTCTCTTTCTCTTTCTCTCTTTCTGCTGTCTGTTCTCTCTCCCTCTCTCTTTCTCTCTCTCTGCTGTATGTTATCTCTCTCTCTATCACTCAATGATGTCTGTTATCTCTCACTATCTCTCTGCTGTCTGATCTCTCTCTATCTCTCTGATGTCTGTTATCTCTCTCTCTCTCTCTATCACTCAATGCTGTCTGTTATCTCTCTCTATCTCTCTGCTGTATGTTATCTCTCTCTCTATCACTCAATGCTGTCTGTTATCTCTCACTATCTCTCAGCTGTCTGATCTCTCTCTATCTCTCTGATGTCTGTTATCTCTCTCTCTACCACTCAATGATGTCTGTTATCTCTCACTATCTCTCTGCTGTCTGTTATCTCTCTCTATATCACTCAATGCTGTCTGTTATCTCTCACTATCTCTCTGCTGTCTGTTATGTCTCTACCACTCAATGCTGTCTGTGCTCTCTCTCTATCACGCAATGCTGTCTGTTATCTCTCACTATCTCTCTGCTGTCTGTTCTCTCTCTGTCTATCACTCAATGCTCTCTGTTATCTCTCACTATCTCTCTGCTGTCTGTTCTCTCTCTATATCTATCTCTCACTATCTCTCTGCTGTCTGTTCTCTCTCTATATCTATCTCTGTTCTCTCTCTCTGCTGTCTGTTCTCTCTCCCTCTCTCTTTCTCTCTCTCTGCTGTCTGTTCTCTCTCCTTCTCTCTCTCTCTCTCTCTGCTGTATGTTCTCTCTCCCTCTCTCTTTCTCTCTCTCTGCTGTCTGTTCTCTCTCCTTCTCTCTCTCTCTCTCTCTGCTGTATGTTCTCTCTCCCTCTCTCTCTCTCTCTCTCTCTGCTGTATGTTCTCTCTCCCTCTCTCTCTCTCTCTCTCTCTCTGCAGTCTGTTCTCTCTCCTCTCTCTCTCTCTCTCTCTCTCTCTCTCTCTCTCTCTCTCTCTCTCTCTCTCTCTCTCTCTCTCTCTCTCTCTCTCTCTCTCTCTCTCTCTCTCTCTCTCTCTCTCTCTCTCTCTCTCTCTCTCTCACTCTCTCACTCTGCTGTCTGTTCTCTCCCTCTCTCTCTCTTTCTCTCTCTCTGCTGTCTGTTCTCCCCCTCTCTCTCTCTCTCTCTCTCCTGTCTGTTCTCCCCCTCTCTCTCTCTCTCTCTCTCTCTCTCTCTCTCTTCTCTCTCTCTCTCTGCTGTCTGTTCTCCCCCTCTCTCTCTCTCTCTCTCTCTGTCTGTTCTCCCTCTCTCTCTCTCTCTCTCTCTCTCTCTCTCTCTCTCTCTCTCTCTCTCTCTCTCTCTCTCTCTCTCTCTCTCTCTCTCACTCTGCTGTCTGTTCTCTCTCCTCTCTCTCTCTCAGTCTCTTTCTCTCTCTCTGCTGTCTGTTCTATCTCTCTCTCTTTCTCTCTGCTGTCTGTTCTCTCTCCCTCTCTCTTTCTCTCTCTCTGCTGTCTATTCTCGAACCCCCTCTCTCTCTTTCTGCTGTCTGTTCTCTCTCCCTCTCTCTCTTTCTCTCTCTGCTGTCTGTTCTCTCCCCCTCTCTCTCTCTCTGCTGTCTGTTCTGTCTCCCTCTCTCATAATTCCTGTCTTCTCTTGAGAGCCAGATCTGCCTACCTTTTCCCTCTACCTGTCCCCTCTACCTGTTCCCTCTACCTGTAACCTCTACCTGTTCCCTCTACCTGTAACCTCTACCTGTCCCCTCTACCTGTTCCCTCTACCTGTAACCTCTACCTGTTCCCTCTACCTGGAACCTCTACCTGTTCCCTCTACCTGTAACCTCTACCTGTCCCCTCTACCTGTTCCCTCTACCTGTAACCTCTACCTGTCCCCTCTGCTTGTCCCCCTCTACCTGTTCCCTCTACCTGTAACCTCTACCTGTCCCCTCTGCTTGTCCCCCTCTACCTGTCCCCTCTACCTGTTCCCTCTACCTGTAACCTCTACCTGTTCCCTCTACCTGTAACCTCTACCTGTCCCCTCTACCGGTTCCCTCTCCCTGTAACCTCTACCTGTTCCCTCTACCTGGAACCTCTACCTGTCCCCTCTACTTGTCCCCCTCTACCTGTCCCCTCTACCTGTAACCTCTACCTGTCCCCTCTACCTGTAACCTCTACCTGTCCCCTCTACCTGTCCCCTCTACCTGTTCCCTCTACCTGTAACCTCTACCTGTCCCCTCTGCTTGTCCCCCTCTACCTGTCCCCTCTACCTGTCCCCTCTACCTGTAACCTCTACCTGTCCCTTCTACTTGTCCCCCTGTACCTGTCCCTCTCTACCTTTTCCCATCGCCAGTGGGGTCAGTGGAGTGTGTGGCTGACATTTACAGGGGCACAGGGACAATAACACACACACACACGTACACACAGACAGACAACGTGCTCTAGTACAGACACAGCTGGAGAAAAGGTGAATAGCCATGATTTATTCACAGCCATTGTGTTTCTATTAGAAATAGACCTCAAGTTAAAGGACAAGCCTTTGATATCAATTTGTCCTGAGAGTTGCCAATTCTATGACCCTCTATAATCACTAGACAAGAACTCTTATCCTACACGGAGAAACGCTCGATACTTCAACAATGTGTCCTTGACATTCGACTATGCCTGTGATTGTTTCCTAAATGTCAAGACTTCTCTCTCTCTCTGTCTCTCTCTTTGTCTCTCTCTCTGTCTCTCTCTGGTTTAATGTCTGTTAAAACAAGGAAGCAGACTGATTGCCTTTCATTAAACAAGATGACATGGTGGAGAGTGAGTGTTTAAACAGTCCATCTGTCACGGTGTCTCAGTCTGTCTACTGCCGGGGCGTTGACTAACAAGCTGCAGTCCTGACCACGAATGTTCAAAAGCTGTTCTTGGCTCGGGGAGAGAATGACAAGGGTGACGATGGGGTAATGTCACTAATGATGCCAGTCCAGGGAAGCTAGCTAGTTCAACTTCTCTCAGCTACTGAACACATCTTCTCTTCTCTCGTCTTCCTCTCCTGCTCTATTCTGCTCCCCCCCCCCCCTTTCTCTTTCACCGCTGTATCTTGGCAACTGCTTTCATATAATCATTTTCTCTCGCATGTACTGAGGTTTACACCTTGACGGTCCTATATTATATGAGACGACAACGTGGGAAGGGAATGTTGCACCGGTTGAAATTGAACCATCCATTCTGATTAAGTTGTGTGTTAGCATGGAACGCTGAGCAAATGCCAATGGGGAAATACTCAGGGGCTTGGGGAGTCGAAGGGAAAGGAATTAAAGGCAACACAGTTTGCTCCAAGACCTCCATATCAGTCCAGGTTTGTGTTCCAAATTGCACGCTATGTCCTATATTGGCCCTGGTCAAAAGTAGTGCACTAGAAAGGGAATAGGGCCCTGGTCAAAAGTAGTGCACTAGAAAGGGAATAGGGTGCCATTTGGGACGCATCCCAAAATAAAACTTTTTTTTGTTCACCTGGACTTGAGAACACTGTTGCTTTAGCTGGCAAATGTCAAGGGATTTCCCCCTACTCTTCAACGTAAGATTAGCAACCATTAGATGAAGAGGATGCTGTCAGGGAGAGGAAACCCAAATCAAAATGACTAAAAAGTCAATACGGAACTAAGGGTAAGGTGAAAGAGCTTCAGACTTTGAGTCACAGTACATCAATCTCTCTTTATCTCAATTCAAGGGCCTTTATTGGCAGGGGAAACATATGTTAACATTGCCGAAGCAACTCATGTAGATTATACATAAAACTGAAATAAGCAATAAAAATTAACAGTAAACATTACACTCACAGAAGTTCCTTCGTCTATCTCTCCCTCTGATGATCTCTCTCTCTCTCTCTCTCTCTCTCTCTCTCTCTCTCTCTCTCTCTCTCTCTCTCTCTCTCTCTCTCTCTCTCTCTCTCTGTGTGTACAGCAAACATTACACTCACAGAAGTTCTAAAAGAATAAAGACACTTCACATGTCATATTATGTATATATACAGTGTTGTAACGATGTGCAAATGGTTAAAGTACAAAGTGAAAGTAAATAAACATAAATATGGGTTGTATTTAAAGTGTGTTTGTTCTTCACTGGTTGCCTTTTTCTTGGGGCAACAGGTCACAAATCTCTCTCTCTCTCTTTGGCTCTCCCTCTCCTCTCCTTTTCCTCCCTCCCCTCTCCTTTTCCTCCCTCTCCTCTCCTTTTCCTCCCTCCCCTCTCCTTTTCCTCCCTCCCCTCTCCTTTTCCTCCCTCTCCTCTCCTTTTCCTCCCTCCCCTCTCCTTTTCCTCCCTCCCCTCTCCTTTTCCTCCCTCCCCTCTCCTTTTCCTCCCTCCCCTCTCCTTTTCCTCCCTCTCTCCCCTCTCCTTTTCCTCCCTCCCTCTCCTCTCCTTTTCCTCCCTCCCTCTCCTCTCCTTTTCCTCCCTCCCTCCCCTCTCCTTTTCCTCCCTCCCCTCTCCTTTTCCTCCCTCCCTCTCCTTTTCCTCCCTCCTCTCCTCCTCTCCTTTTCCTCCCTCCCTCTCCTCTCCTTTTCCTCCCTCCCTCCCCTCTCCTTTTCCTCCCTCCCTCTCCTCTCCTTTTCCTCCCTCCCTCCCTCTCCTTTTCCTCCCTCCCCTCTCCTTTTCCTCCCTCCCCTCTCCTTTTCCTCCCTCCCTCTCCTCTCCTTTTCCTCCCTCCCTCTCCTCTCCTTTTCCTCCCTCCCTCCCCTCTCCTTTTCCTCCCTCCCTCTCCTCTCCTTTTCCTCCCTCCCTCTCCTCTCCTTTTCCTCCCTCCCTCCCCTCTCCTTTTCCTCCCTCCCTCTCCTTTTCCTCCCTCCCCTCTCCTTTTCCTCCCTCCCCTCTCCTTTTCCTCCCTCCCTCTCCTTTTCCTCCTTCCCTTCTCCTTTTCCTCCCTCCCCTCTCCTTTTCCTCCCTCCCTCTCCTCTCCTTTTCCTCCCTCCCTCCCCTCTCCTTTTCCTCCCTCCCTCTCCTTTTCCTCCCTCCCCTCTCCTTTTCTCCCTCCCTCTCCTTTTCCTCCCTCCCTCTCCTCTCCTTTTCCTCCCTCCCTCCCTCTCCTTTTCCTCCCTCCCTCTCCTTTTCCTCCCTCCCTCTCCTTTTCCTCCCTCCCCTCTCCTTTTCCTCCCTCTCCTCTCCTTTTCCTCCCTACCTCCCTCTCATTTTCCTCCCTCCCTCTCCTTTTCCTCCCTCCCTCTCCTTTTCCTCCCTCCCTCTCCTTTTCCTCCCTCCCTCTCCTTTTCCTCCCTCCCTCTCCTCTCCTTTTCCTCCCTCCCTCTCCTTCCTTCAGAGTGATAGATAGATTTTTGAGTGCCACATAAAAAATAAACACAAAGTTTTCACGTGAGAATAAATAATCCATAGATACCAAAGGAAATGGACAACATGCCACAGGATTTATGACGTGATGGTGGGGGGATGGTGGCTGAGGGTGGGGGATGGTGGCTGATGGTGGGGGATGGTGGCTGAGGGTGGGGGGATGGTGGCTGATGGTGGGGGGATGGTGGCTGAGGGTGGGGGGATGGTGGCTGATGGTGGGGGGATGGTGGCTGAGGGTGGGGGATGGTGGCTGATGGTGGGGGATGGTGGCTGAGGGTGGGTGATGGTGGGTGATGGTGGGTGATGGTGGCTGAGAGTGGGGGATAGTGGCTGAGGGTGGGGGGATGGTGGCTGATGGTGGGGGGATGGTGGCTGAGGGTGGGGGGATGGTGGCTGATGGTGGGGGATGGTGGCTGAGGGTGAGTGATGGTGGGTGATGGTGGCTGAGGGTGGGGGATGGTGGGGATGGTGGCTGAGGGTGGGGGGATGGTGGCTGATGGTGGGGGATGGTGGCTGAGGGTGGGTGATGGTGGGTGATGGTGGGGGATGGTGGCTGAGGGTGAGTGATGGTGGGTGATGGTGGGGGGATGGTGGCTGATGGTGGGGGGATGGTGGCTGAGGGTGGGGGGATGGTGGCTGATGGTGGGGGGATGGTGGCTGAGGGTGAGTGATGGTGGGTGATGGTGGCTGAGGGTGGGGGATGGTGGGGGATGGTGGCTGAGGGTGGGGGATGGTGGCTGATGGTGGGGGGATGGTGGCTGAGGGTGGGTGATGGTGGGTGATGGTGGCTGAGGGTGGGGGATGGTGGGGGATGGTGGCTGAGGGTGGGGGATGGGTGGGGATGGTGGCTGAGGGTGTGTGATGGTGGCTGAGGGTGGCTGAGTGTGGGGGAGGGTGGCTGATGGTGGCTGAGGGTGGGTGATGGTGGGTTATGTTGGCTGAGGGTGGGGGAGGGTGGCTGATGGTGGCTGAGGGTGGGTGATGGTGGGTGAGGCTGGCTCAGGGTGGGTGAGGGTGGGGGATGGTGGGTGAGGGTGGCTGAGGGTGGGTGAGGGTTGGTGATGTTGGCTGAGGGTGGCTGAGGGTGGCTGAGGGTGGGTGAGGGTGGCTGAGGGTGGGGGATGGTGGGTGATGGTGGCTGAGGGTGGGGGTGGTGGATGAGGGTGGCTGAGGGTGGCTGTGGGTGGGTGAGGGTGGGTGAGGGTGGGTGATGGTGGCTGAGGGTGAGGGATGGTGGGGGATGGTGGTTGAGGGTGTGTGATGGTGGCTGAGGGTGGGGGAGGGTGGGTGATGGTGGGTGAGGCTGGCTGAGGGTGGGTGAGGGTGGGGGAGGGTGGGGGATGGTGGGTGAGGCTGGCTGAGGGTGGGTGAGGGTGGGGGATGGTGGGTGAGGGTGGCTGAGGGTGGGTGAGGGTTGGGGATGGTGGCTGAGGGTGGCTGAGGGTGGCTGAGGGTGGCTGAGGGTGGGGGATGGTGGGTGATGGTGGTAGGATGGTGGCTGAGGGTGGGGGATGGTGGCTGATGGTGGGGGGATGGTGGCTGAGGGTGGGGGATGGTGGCTGATGGTGGTGGGATGGTGGCTGAGGGTGGGGGATGGTGGCTGATGGTGGGGGATGGTGGCTGAGGGTGGGTGATGGTGGGTGATGGTGGCTGAGGGTGGGGGATGGTGGGGGATGGTGGCTGAGGGTGGGGGATGGTGGGGGATGGTGGCTGAGGGTGGGGGATGGTGGGGGATGGTGGCTGAGGGTGGGTGAGGGTGGGGGATGGTGGGTGAGAGTGGCTGGGTGGGTGGGTTGGGGATGGTGGGGAGGGTGGCTGAGGGTGGCTGAGGGTGGGTGATGGTGGGTTATGTTGGCTGAGGGTGGGGGAGGGTGGCTGATGGTGGCTGAGGGTGGGTGATGGTGGTGAGGCTGAGGGTGGCTGAGGGTGGCTGAGGGTGGCTGAGGGTGGGTGAGGGTGGCTGAGGGTGGGGGATGGTGGGTGATGGTGGCTGAGGGTGGGTGAGGGTTGGTGATGTTGGCTGAGGGTGGCTGAGGGTGGCTGAGGGTGGGTGAGGGTGGCTGAGGGTGGGGGATGGTGGGTGATGGTGGCTGAGGGTGGGGGTGGTGGATGAGGGTGGCTGAGGGTGGCTGTGGGTGGGTGAGGGTGGGTGAGGGTGGGTGATGGTGGCTGAGGGTGAGGGATGGTGGGGGATGGTGGTTGAGGGTGTGTGATGGTGGCTGAGGGTGGGGGAGGGTGGGTGATGGTGGGTGAGGCTGGCTGAGGGTGGGTGAGGGTGGGGGAGGGTGGGGGATGGTGGGTGAGGCTGGCTGAGGGTGGGTGAGGGTGGGGGATGGTGGGTGAGGGTGGCTGAGGGTGGGTGAGGGTTGGGGATGGTGGCTGAGGGTGGCTGAGGGTGGCTGAGGGTGGCTGAGGGTGGGGGATGGTGGGTGATGGTGGTAGGATGGTGGCTGAGGGTGGGGGATGGTGGCTGATGGTGGGGGGATGGTGGCTGAGGGTGGGGGATGGTGGCTGATGGTGGTGGGATGGTGGCTGAGGGTGGGGATGGTAGCTGATGGTGGGGGATGGTGGCTGAGGGTGGGTGATGGTGGGTGATGGTGGCTGAGGGTGGGGGATGGTGGGGGATGGTGGCTGAGGGTGGGGGATGGTGGGGGATGGTGGCTGAGGGTGGGGGATGGTGGGGGATGGTGGCTGAGGGTGGGTGAGGGTGGGGGATGGTGGGTGAGAGTGGCTGAGGGTGGGTGAGGGTTGGGGATGGTGGCTGAGGGTGGCTGAGGGTGGGTGATGGT
>NC_060186.1:71345254-71357172 GCF_021184085.1 Oncorhynchus gorbuscha | reverse complement strand
GGGTTATGTTGGCTGAGGGTGGGGAGGGTGGCTGATGGTGGCTGAGGGTGGGTGATGGTGGGTGAGGCTGAGGGTGGCTGAGGGTGGCTGAGGGTGGCTGAGGGTGGGTGAGGGTGGCTGAGGGTGGGGGATGGTGGGTGATGGTGGCTGAGGGTGGGGGTGGTGCCTGAGGGTGGCTGAGGGTGGCTGTGGGTGGGTGAGGGTGGGTGAGGCTGGGTGATGGTGGCTGAGGGTGAGGGATGGTGGGGGATGGTGGCTGAGGGTGTGTGATGGTGGCAGAGGGTGGCTGAGGGTGGGGGAGGGTGGGTGATGGTGGGTGAGGTTGGCTCAGGGTGGGTGAGGTTGGGGGATGGTGGGTGAGGGTGGCTGAGGGTGGGTGAGGGTTGGTGATGGTGGCTGAGGGTGGCTGAGGGTGGGTGAGGGTGGCTGAGGGTGGGGGATGGTGGGTGATGGTGGCTGAGGGTGGGGGTGGTGCCTGAGGGTGGCTGAGGGTGGCTGTGGGTGGGTGAGGGTGGGTGAGGGTGGGTGATGGTGGCTGAGGGTGAGGGATGGTGGGGGATGGTGGGTGAGGGTGGGTGAGGGTGGCTGAGGGTGGGGGATGGTGGGTGATGGTGGCTGAGGGTGGGGGTGGTGCCTGAGGGTGGCTGAGGGTGGCTGTGGGTGGGTGAGGGTGGGTGAGGGTGGGTGATGCTGGCTGAGGGTGGGTGAGGGTGGGGGATGGTGAGTGAGGGTTTGTGAGGGTGGCTGAGGGTGGGTGATGGTGGCTGAGGGTGAGGGATGGTGGGGGATGGTGGTTGAGGGTGTGTGATGGTGGCTGAGGGTGGCTGAGGGTGGGGGAGGGTGGCTGATGGTGGTGGGATGGTGGCTGAGGGTGGGGGATGGTGGCTGATGGTGGGGGGATGGTGGCTGATGGTGGGGGATGGTGGCTGAGGGTGGGTGATGGTGGGTGATCGGGGTGATGGTGGCTGAGAGTGGGGGATAGTGGCTGAGGGTGGGGGATGGTGGCTGATGGTGGGGGGATGGTGGCTGAGGGTGGGGGGATGGTGGCTGATGGTGGGGGGATGGTGGCTGAGGGTGAGTGATGGTGGGTGATGGTGGCTGAGGGTGGGGGATGGTGGGGGATGGTGGCTGAGGGTGGGGGATGGTGGCTGATGGTGGGGGGATGGTGGCTGAGGGTGGGTGATGGTGGGTGATGGTGGCTGAGGGTGGGGGATGGTGGGGGATGGTGGCTGAGGGTGGGGGATGGGTGGGGATGGTGGCTGAGGGTGTGTGATGGTGGCTGAGGGTGGCTGAGTGTGGGGGAGGGTGGCTGATGGTGGCTGAGGGTGGTGGGTTATGTTGGCTGAGGGTGGGGGAGGGTGGCTGATGGTGGCTGAGGGTGGGTGATGGTGGGTGAGGCTGGCTCAGGGTGGGTGAGGGTGGGGGATGGTGGGTGAGGGTGGCTGAGGGTGGGTGAGGGTTGGTGATGTTGGCTGAGGGTGGCTGAGGGTGGCTGAGGGTGGGTGAGGGTGGCTGAGGGTGGGGGATGGTGGGTGATGGTGGCTGAGGGTGGGGGTGGTGGATGAGGGTGGCTGAGGGTGGCTGTGGGTGGGTGAGGGTGGGTGAGGGTGGGTGATGGTGGCTGAGGGTGAGGGATGGTGGGGGATGGTGGTTGAGGGTGTGTGATGGTGGCTGAGGGTGGGGGAGGGTGGGTGATGGTGGGTGAGGCTGGCTGAGGGTGGGTGAGGGTGGGGGAGGGTGGGGGATGGTGGGTGAGGCTGGCTGAGGGTGGGTGAGGGTGGGGGATGGTGGGTGAGGGTGGCTGAGGGTGGGTGAGGGTTGGGGATGGTGGCTGAGGGTGGCTAAGGGTGGCTGAGGGTGGCTGAGGGTGGGGGATGGTGGGTGATGGTGGTAGGATGGTGGCTGAGGGTGGGGGATGGTGGCTGATGGTGGGGGGATGGTGGCTGAGGGTGGGGGGATGGTGGCTGATGGTGGTGGGATGGTGGCTGAGGGTGGGGGATGGTGGCTGATGGTGGGGGGATGGTGGCTGAGGGTGGGTGATGGTGGGTGATGGTGGCTGAGGGTGGGGGATGGTGGGGGATGGTGGCTGAGGGTGGGGGATGGTGGGGGATGGTGGCTGAGGGTGGGGGATGGTGGGGGATGGTGGCTGAGGGTGGGTGAGGGTGGGGGATGGTGGGTGAGAGTGGCTGAGGGTGGGTGAGGGTTGGGGATGGTGGCTGAGGGTGGCTGAGGGTGGGTGATGGTGGGTTATGTTGGCTGAGGGTGGGGGAGGGTGGCTGATGGTGGCTGAGGGTGGGTGATGGTGGGTGAGGCTGAGGGTGGCTGAGGGTGGCTGAGGGTGGCTGAGGGTGGTGAGGGTGGGTGAGGGTGGCTGAGGGTGGGGGATGGTGGGTGATGGTGGCTGAGGGTGGGGGTGGTGCCTGAGGGTGGCTGAGGGTGGCTGTGGGTGGGTGAGGGTGGGTGAGGGTGGGTGATGGTGGCTGAGGGTGAGGGATGGTGGGGGATGGTGGCTGAGGGTGTGTGATGGTGGCAGAGGGTGGCTGAGGGTGGGGGAGGGTGGGTGATGGTGGGTGAGGTTGGCTCAGGGTGGGTGAGGTTGGGGGATGGTGGGTGAGGGTGGCTGAGGGTGGGTGAGGGTTGGTGATGGTGGCTGAGGGTGGCTGAGGGTGGGTGAGGGTGGCTGAGGGTGGGGGATGGTGGGTGATGGTGGCTGAGGGTGGGGGTGGTGCCTGAGGGTGGCTGAGGGTGGCTGTGGGTGGGTGAGGGTGGGTGATGGTGGCTGAGGGTGAGGGATGGTGGGGGATGGTGGGTGAGGGTGGGTGAGGGTGGCTGAGGGTGGGGGATGGTGGGTGATGGTGGCTGAGGGTGGGGGTGGTGCCTGAGGGTGGCTGAGGGTGGCTGTGGGTGGGTGAGGGTGGGTGAGGGTGGGTGATGCTGGCTGAGGGTGGGTGAGGGTGGGGGATGGTGGGTGAGGGTGGGTGAGGGTGGCTGAGGGTGGGTGATGGTGGCTGAGGGTGAGGGATGGTGGGGGATGGTGGTTGAGGGTGTGTGATGGTGGCTGAGGGTGGCTGAGGGTGGGGAGGGTGGCTGATGGTGGTGGGATGGTGGCTGAGGGTGGGGATGGTGGCTGATGGTGGGGGGATGGTGGCTGATGGTGGGGGGATGGTGGCTGAGGATGGAGGGATGGTGGCTGAGGGTGGGGGATGGTGGGTGATGGTGGTGGGATGGTGGCTGAGGGTGGGGGATGGTGGCTGATGGTGGGGGATGGTGGCTGAGGATGGGGGATGGTGGCTGATGGTGGGGGAATGGTGGCTGAGGGTGGGGGATGGTGGGGGATGGTGGTTGAGGGTGTGTGATGGTGGCTGAGGGTGGGGGGAATGGTGGCTGAGGGTGGGGGATGGATGGGGGATGTTGGTTGAGGGTGTGTGATGGTGGCTGAGGGTGGGGGATGGTGGCTGATGGTGGGGGGATGGTGGCTGAGGCTGGGGGGATGGTGGCTGATGGTGGTGGGATGGTGGCTGAGGGTGGGGGATGGTGGCTGATGGTGGGGGGATGGTGGCTGATGGTGGGGGGATGGTGGCTGATGGTGGGGGATGGTGGCTGAGGATGGGGGGATGGTGGCTGATGGTGGGGGAATGGTGGCTGAGGGTGGGGGATGGTGGGGGATGGTTGTTGAGGGTGTGTGATGGTGGCTGAGGGTGGGGGGAATGGTGGCTGAGGGTGGGGGATGGTGGGGGATGGTGGGGGATGGTGGTTGAGGGTGTGTGATGGTGGCTGGGGGTGGGGGATGGTGGCTGATGGTGGGGGGATGGTGGCTGAGGCTGGGGGATGGTGGCTGATGGTGGTGGGATGGTGGCTGAGGGTGGGGGATGGTGGCTGATGGTGGGGGATGGTGGCTGATGGTAGGGGGATGGTGGCTGAGGGTGGGGGATGGTGGCTGATGGTGGGGGGATGGTGGCTGAGGGTGGGGGATGGTGGCTGATGGTGGGGGATGGTGGCTGAGGGTGGGGGATGGTGGGGGATGGTGGCTGAGGGTGGGGGATGGTGGGGGATGGTGGCTGAGGGTGTGTGATGGTGGCTGAGGGTGGCTGAGTGTGGGGGAGGGTGGCTGATGGTGGCTGAGGGTGGGTGATGGTGGGTTATGTTGGCTGAGGGTGGCTGAGGGTGGCTGAGGGTGGGGGATGGTGGGTGATGGTGGCTGAGGGTGGGTGAGGGTGGCTGAGGGTGGGGGATGGTGGGTGATGGTGGCTGAGGGTGGGGGTGGTGGCTGATGGTGGGGGATGGTGGCTGAGGGTGGGTGATGGTGGGTGATGGTGGCTGAGGGTGGGGGATGGTGGGGGATGGTGGCTGAGGGTGGGGGATGGTGGGGGATGGTGGCTGAGGGTGGGGGATGGTGGGGGATGGTGGCTGAGGGTGGGTGAGGGTGGGGGATGGTGGGTGAGAGTGGCTGAGGGTGGGTGAGGGTTGGGGATGGTGGCTGAGGGTGGCTGAGGGTGGGTGATGGTGGGTTATGTTGGCTGAGGGTGGGGGAGGGTGGCTGATGGTGGCTGAGGGTGGGTGATGGTGGGTGAGGCTGAGGGTGGCTGAGGGTGGCTGAGGGTGGCTGAGGGTGGGTGAGGGTGGCTGAGGGTGGGGGATGGTGGGTGATGGTGGCTGAGGGTGGGGGTGGTGCCTGAGGGTGGCTGAGGGTGGCTGTGGGTGGGTGAGGGTGGGTGAGGGTGGGTGATGGTGGCTGAGGGTGAGGGATGGTGGGGGATGGTGGCTGAGGGTGTGTGATGGTGGCAGAGGGTGGCTGAGGGTGGGGGAGGGTGGGTGATGGTGGGTGAGGTTGGCTCAGGGTGGGTGAGGTTGGGGGATGGTGGGTGAGGGTGGCTGAGGGTGGGTGAGGGTTGGTGATGGTGGCTGAGGGTGGCTGAGGGTGGGTGAGGGTGGCTGAGGGTGGGGGATGGTGGGTGATGGTGGCTGAGGGTGGGGGTGGTGCCTGAGGGTGGCTGAGGGTGGCTGTGGGTGGGTGAGGGTGGGTGAGGGTGGGTGATGGTGGCTGAGGGTGAGGGATGGTGGGGGATGGTGGGTGAGGGTGGGTGAGGGTGGCTGAGGGTGGGGGATGGTGGGTGATGGTGGCTGAGGGTGGGGGTGGTGCCTGAGGGTGGCTGAGGGTGGCTGTGGGTGGGTGAGGGTGGGTGAGGGTGGGTGATGCTGGCTGAGGGTGGGTGAGGGTGGGGGATGGTGGGTGAGGGTGGGTGAGGGTGGCTGAGGGTGGGTGATGGTGGCTGAGGGTGAGGGATGGTGGGGGATGGTGGTTGAGGGTGTGTGATGGTGGCTGAGGGTGGCTGAGGGTGGGGGAGGGTGGCTGATGGTGGTGGGATGGTGGCTGAGGGTGGGGGATGGTGGCTGATGGTGGGGGGATGGTGGCTGATGGTGGGGGATGGTGGCTGAGGATGGAGGGATGGTGGCTGAGGGTGGGGGATGGTGGGTGATGGTGGTGGGATGGTGGCTGAGGGTGGGGGATGGTGGCTGATGGTGGGGGGATGGTGGCTGAGGATGGGGGATGGTGGCTGATGGTGGGGGAATGGTGGCTGAGGGTGGGGGATGGTGGGGGATGGTGGTTGAGGGTGTGTGATGGTGGCTGAGGGTGGGGGAATGGTGGCTGAGGGTGGGGGATGGATGGGGGATGTTGGTTGAGGGTGTGTGATGGTGGCTGAGGGTGGGGGGATGGTGGCTGATGGTGGGGGATGGTGGCTGAGGCTGGGGGATGGTGGCTGATGGTGGTGGGATGGTGGCTGAGGGTGGGGATGGTGGCTGATGGTGGGGGGATGGTGGCTGATGGTGGGGGATGGTGGCTGATGGTGGGGGGATGGTGGCTGAGGATGGGGGGATGGTGGCTGATGGTGGGGGAATGGTGGCTGAGGGTGGGGGATGGTGGGGGATGGTTGTTGAGGGTGTGTGATGGTGGCTGAGGGTGGGGGGAATGGTGGCTGAGGGTGGGGGATGGTGGGGGATGGTGGGGGATGGTGGTTGAGGGTGTGTGATGGTGGCTGGGGGTGGGGGGATAGTGGCTGATGATGGGGGGATGGTGGCTGAGGCTGGGGGATGGTGGCTGATGGTGGTGGGATGGTGGCTGAGGGTGGGGGATGGTGGCTGATGGTGGGGGATGGTGGCTGATGGTAGGGGGATGGTGGCTGAGGGTGGGGGGATGGTGGCTGATGGTGGGGGATGGTGGCTGAGGGTGGGTGATGGTGGGTTATGTTGGCTGAGGGTGGCTGAGGGTGGCTGAGGGTGGGGGATGGTGGGTGATGGTGGCTGAGGGTGGGTGAGGGTGGCTGAGGGTGGGGGATGGTGGGTGATGGTGGCTGAGGGTGGGGGTGGTGGCTGATGGTGGGGGGATGGTGGCTGAGGGTGGGTGATGGTGGGTGATGGTGGCTGAGGGTGGGGGATGGTGGGGGATGGTGGCTGAGGGTGGGGGATGGTGGGGGATGGTGGCTGAGGGTGGGGGATGGTGGGGGATGGTGGCTGAGGGTGGGTGAGGGTGGGGGATGGTGGGTGAGAGTGGCTGAGGGTGGGTGAGGGTTGGGGATGGTGGCTGAGGGTGGCTGAGGGTGGGTGATGGTGGGTTATGTTGGCTGAGGGTGGGGGAGGGTGGCTGATGGTGGCTGAGGGTGGGTGATGGTGGGTGAGGCTGAGGGTGGCTGAGGGTGGCTGAGGGTGGCTGAGGGTGGGTGAGGGTGGCTGAGGGTGGGGGATGGTGGGTGATGGTGGCTGAGGGTGGGGGTGGTGCCTGAGGGTGGCTGAGGGTGGCTGTGGGTGGGTGAGGGTGGGTGAGGGTGGGTGATGGTGGCTGAGGGTGAGGGATGGTGGGGGATGGTGGCTGAGGGTGTGTGATGGTGGCAGAGGGTGGCTGAGGGTGGGGGAGGGTGGGTGATGGTGGGTGAGGTTGGCTCAGGGTGGGTGAGGTTGGGGGATGGTGGGTGAGGGTGGCTGAGGGTGGGTGAGGGTTGGTGATGGTGGCTGAGGGTGGCTGAGGGTGGGTGAGGGTGGCTGAGGGTGGGGGATGGTGGGTGATGGTGGCTGAGGGTGGGGGTGGTGCCTGAGGGTGGCTGAGGGTGGCTGTGGGTGGGTGAGGGTGGGTGAGGGTGGGTGATGGTGGCTGAGGGTGAGGGATGGTGGGGGATGGTGGGTGAGGGTGGGTGAGGGTGGCTGAGGGTGGGGGATGGTGGGTGATGGTGGCTGAGGGTGGGGGTGGTGCCTGAGGGTGGCTGAGGGTGGCTGTGGGTGGGTGAGGGTGGGTGAGGGTGGGTGATGCTGGCTGAGGGTGGGTGAGGGTGGGGGATGGTGGGTGAGGGTGGGTGAGGGTGGCTGAGGGTGGGTGATGGTGGCTGAGAGTGAGGGATGGTGGGGGATGGTGGTTGAGGGTGTGTGATGGTGGCTGAGGGTGGCTGAGGGTGGGGAGGGTGGCTGATGGTGGTGGGATGGTGGCTGAGGGTGGGGGATGGTGGCTGATGGTGGGGGGATGGTGGCTGATGGTGGGGGATGGTGGCTGAGGATGGAGGGATGGTGGCTGAGGGTGGGGGATGGTGGGTGATGGTGGTGGGATGGTGGCTGAGGGTGGGGGATGGTGGCTGATGGTGGGGGATGGTGGCTGAGGATGGGGGGATGGTGGCTGATGGTGGGGGAATGGTGGCTGAGGGTGGGGGATGGTGGGGGATGGTGGTTGAGGGTGTGTGATGGTGGCTGAGGGTGGGGGGAATGGTGGCTGAGGGTGGGGGATGGATGGGGGATGTTGGTTGAGGGTGTGTGATGGTGGCTGAGGGTGGGGGGATGGTGGCTGATGGTGGGGGATGGTGGCTGAGGCTGGGGGGATGGTGGCTGATGGTGGTGGGATGGTGGCTGAGGGTGGGGGATGGTGGCTGATGGTGGGGGGATGGTGGCTGATGGTGGGGGGATGGTGGCTGATGGTGGGGGGATGGTGGCTGAGGATGGGGGGATGGTGGCTGATGGTGGGGGAATGGTGGCTGAGGGTGGGGGATGGTGGGGGATGGTTGTTGAGGGTGTGTGATGGTGGCTGAGGGTGGGGGAATGGTGGCTGAGGGTGGGGGATGGTGGGGGATGGTGGGGGATGGTGGTTGAGGGTGTGTGATGGTGGCTGGGGGTGGGGGGATAGTGGCTGATGATGGGGGGATGGTGGCTGAGGCTGGGGGGATGGTGGCTGATGGTGGTGGGATGGTGGCTGAGGGTGGGGGATGGTGGCTGATGGTGGGGGATGGTGGCTGATGGTAGGGGGATGGTGGCTGAGGGTGGGGGGATGGTGGCTGATGGTGGGGGGATGGTGGCTGAGGGTGGGTGATGGTGGGTTATGTTGGCTGAGGGTGGCTGAGGGTGGCTGAGGGTGGGGGATGGTGGGTGATGGTGGCTGAGGGTGGGTGAGGGTGGCTGAGGGTGGGGGATGGTGGGTGATGGTGGCTGAGGGTGGGGGTGGTGGCTGATGGTGGGGGATGGTGGCTGAGGGTGGGTGATGGTGGGTGATGGTGGCTGAGGGTGGGGGATGGTGGGGGATGGTGGCTGAGGGTGGGGGATGGTGGGGGATGGTGGCTGAGGGTGGGGGATGGTGGGGGATGGTGGCTGAGGGTGGGTGAGGGTGGGGGATGGTGGGTGAGAGTGGCTGAGGGTGGGTGAGGGTTGGGGATGGTGGCTGAGGGTGGCTGAGGGTGGGTGATGGTGGGTTATGTTGGCTGAGGGTGGGGGAGGGTGGCTGATGGTGGCTGAGGGTGGGTGATGGTGGGTGAGGCTGAGGGTGGCTGAGGGTGGCTGAGGGTGGCTGAGGGTGGGTGAGGGTGGCTGAGGGTGGGGGATGGTGGGTGATGGTGGCTGAGGGTGGGGGTGGTGCCTGAGGGTGGCTGAGGGTGGCTGTGGGTGGGTGAGGGTGGGTGAGGGTGGGTGATGGTGGCTGAGGGTGAGGGATGGTGGGGGATGGTGGCTGAGGGTGTGTGATGGTGGCAGAGGGTGGCTGAGGGTGGGGGAGGGTGGGTGATGGTGGGTGAGGTTGGCTCAGGGTGGGTGAGGTTGGGGGATGGTGGGTGAGGGTGGCTGAGGGTGGGTGAGGGTTGGTGATGGTGGCTGAGGGTGGCTGAGGGTGGGTGAGGGTGGCTGAGGGTGGGGGATGGTGGGTGATGGTGGCTGAGGGTGGGGGTGGTGCCTGAGGGTGGCTGAGGGTGGCTGTGGGTGGGTGAGGGTGGGTGAGGGTGGGTGATGGTGGCTGAGGGTGAGGGATGGTGGGGGATGGTGGGTGAGGGTGGGTGAGGGTGGCTGAGGGTGGGGGATGGTGGGTGATGGTGGCTGAGGGTGGGGGGTGGTGCCTGAGGGTGGCTGAGGGTGGCTGTGGGTGGGTGAGGGTGGGTGAGGGTGGGTGATGCTGGCTGAGGGTGGGTGAGGGTGGGGGATGGTGGGTGAGGGTGGGTGAGGGTGGCTGAGGGTGGGTGATGGTGGCTGAGAGTGAGGGATGGTGGGGGATGGTGGTTGAGGGTGTGTGATGGTGGCTGAGGGTGGCTGAGGGTGGGGGAGGGTGGCTGATGGTGGTGGGATGGTGGCTGAGGGTGGGGGATGGTGGCTGATGGTGGGGGGATGGTGGCTGATGGTGGGGGGATGGTGGCTGAGGATGGAGGGATGGTGGCTGAGGGTGGGGGATGGTGGGTGATGGTGGTGGGATGGTGGCTGAGGGTGGGGGATGGTGGCTGATGGTGGGGGGATGGTGGCTGAGGATGGGGGGATGGTGGCTGATGGTGGGGGAATGGTGGCTGAGGGTGGGGGATGGTGGGGGATGGTGGTTGAGGGTGTGTGATGGTGGCTGGGGGTGGGGGGATAGTGGCTGATGATGGGGGGATGGTGGCTGAGGCTGGGGGGATGGTGGCTGATGGTGGTGGGATGGTGGCTGAGGGTGGCTGATGGTGGTGGGATGGTGGCTGAGGGTGGGGGATGGTGGCTGATGGTGGGGGGATGGTGGCTGATGGTGGGGGATGGTGGCTGAGGGTGGGTGATGGTGGGTGATCGGGGTGATGGTGGCTGAGAGTGGGGGATAGTGGCTGAGGGTGGGGGGATGGTGGCTGATGGTGGGGGGATGGTGGCTGAGGGTGGGGGATGGTGGCTGATGGTGGGGGGATGGTGGCTGAGGGTGAGTGATGGTGGGTGATGGTGGCTGAGGGTGGGGGATGGTGGGGGATGGTGGCTGAGGGTGGGGGGATGGTGGCTGATGGTGGGGGATGGTGGCTGAGGGTGGGTGATGGTGGGTGATGGTGGCTGAGGGTGGGGGATGGTGGGGGATGGTGGCTGAGGGTGGGGGATGGGTGGGGATGGTGGCTGAGGGTGTGTGATGGTGGCTGAGGGTGGCTGAGTGTGGGGGAGGGTGGCTGATGGTGGCTGAGGGTGGTGGGTTATGTTGGCTGAGGGTGGGGGAGGGTGGCTGATGGTGGCTGAGGGTGGGTGATGGTGGGTGAGGCTGGCTCAGGGTGGGTGAGGGTGGGGGATGGTGGGTGAGGGTGGCTGAGGGTGGGTGAGGGTTGGTGATGTTGGCTGAGGGTGGCTGAGGGTGGCTGAGGGTGGGTGAGGGTGGCTGAGGGTGGGGGATGGTGGGTGATGGTGGCTGAGGGTGGGGGTGGTGGATGAGGGTGGCTGAGGGTGGCTGTGGGTGGGTGAGGGTGGGTGAGGGTGGGTGATGGTGGCTGAGGGTGAGGGATGGTGGGGGATGGTGGTTGAGGGTGTGTGATGGTGGCTGAGGGTGGGGGAGGGTGGGTGATGGTGGGTGAGGCTGGCTGAGGGTGGGTGAGGGTGGGGGAGGGTGGGGGATGGTGGGTGAGGCTGGCTGAGGGTGGGTGAGGGTGGGGGATGGTGGCTGAGGGTGGCTGAGGGTGGGTGAGGGTTGGGGATGGTGGCTGAGGGTGGCTAAGGGTGGCTGAGGGTGGCTGAGGGTGGGGGATGGTGGGTGATGGTGGTAGGATGGTGGCTGAGGGTGGGGGATGGTGGCTGATGGTGGGGGGATGGTGGCTGAGGGTGGGGGGATGGTGGCTGATGGTGGTGGGATGGTGGCTGAGGGTGGGGGATGGTGGCTGATGGTGGGGGGATGGTGGCTGAGGGTGGGTGATGGTGGGTGATGGTGGCTGAGGGTGGGGGATGGTGGGGGATGGTGGCTGAGGGTGGGGGATGGTGGGGGATGGTGGCTGAGGGTGGGGGATGGTGGGGGATGGTGGCTGAGGGTGGGTGAGGGTGGGGGATGGTGGGTGAGAGTGGCTGAGGGTGGGTGAGGGTTGGGGATGGTGGCTGAGGGTGGCTGAGGGTGGGTGATGGTGGGTTATGTTGGCTGAGGGTGGGGAGGGTGGCTGATGGTGGCTGAGGGTGGGTGATGGTGGGTGAGGCTGAGGGTGGCTGAGGGTGGCTGAGGGTGGCTGAGGGTGGGTGAGGGTGGCTGAGGGTGGGGGATGGTGGGTGATGGTGGCTGAGGGTGGGGGTGGTGCCTGAGGGTGGCTGAGGGTGGCTGTGGGTGGGTGAGGGTGGGTGAGGGTGGGTGATGGTGGCTGAGGGTGAGGGATGGTGGGGGATGGTGGCTGAGGGTGTGTGATGGTGGCAGAGGGTGGCTGAGGGTGGGGGAGGGTGGGTGATGGTGGGTGAGGTTGGCTCAGGGTGGGTGAGGTTGAGGGTGGGGATGGTGAGGGGGTGATGGTGGGGTGGCTGAGGGTGGGTGGGTGAGGGTTGGTGATGGTGGCTGAGGGTGGGGGTGGGTGGCTGAGGGTGGGTGAGGGTGGGGTGGCTGAGGGTGGGGGATGGATGGGTGATGGTGGCTGAGGGTGGGGGTGGTGCCTGAGGGTGGCTGAGGGTGGCTGTGGGTGGGTGAGGGTGGGTGAGGGTGGGTGATGCTGGCTGAGGGTGGGTGAGGG
>NC_060186.1:71330254-71337754 GCF_021184085.1 Oncorhynchus gorbuscha | reverse complement strand
GATATAATGAATAGGACTGGTGGAGTTGTGTCACACATGCAGCTAACACAGACATATGGAAATGTCTGCTCTACCCCAAACTACAAGCAACTGATTGCAGCAGTACCGCAGAAATGGAAGAAGTGAGTGGAAGGGGAAGAAAGTAAGGAACTTGTTTGTTGGCCCTGCATTAAAGACCAAAATTGGTTAAAGAAAATTGTGATAAATAAAAATGTATACCAGTTTCATTTAAGGACCAAAAAAATGACAGCTGTTCCCTATAGATTTCAAAATAGTTGGGAAGAGATTTTCAATGTACCGATTCCATGGCACATGGTTTATGAACTGATACACAAACCAACGCCAGGATCATTAGATCATTTGTTTTGGTACTGTCCATATGCAGCTTGTTTTTGGTCACAGGTCCAGGAATGACTGAAGAATTGCAACATTTATCTGGAGCTAACTCTGCAGATAGCACTTTTGGGTGATGTGAAAAGTCACAGTTATTCGATCAATAATATAATAATATTCTTCCCAAAAATGTTTATCTTTCATTTACATTCTATAGAAACTATGAGAATAGAAAGGTGCAGAACGTTTGTGAAACAGTAGAAAAATATGGCAAATAGAAATCAAAACGGGATGGTCTTCAGAGATAGATGGGAGGGGTTGAGGGGAGCTAAAGGCTGGGACAGGCTGGTCTTCAGAGATAGATGGGAGGGGTTGAGGGGAGCTAAAGGCTGGGACAGGCTGGTCTTCAGAGATAGATGGGAGGGGTTGAGGGGAGCTAAAGGCTGGGACTGGATGGTCTTCAGAGATAGATGGGAGGGGTTGAGGGGAGCTAAAGGCTGGGACTGGATGGTCTTCAGAGATAGATGGGAGGGGTTGAGGGGAGCTAAAGGCTGGGACAGGGTGGTCTTCAGAGATAGATGGGAGGGGTTGAGGGGAGCTAAAGGCTGGGACTGGATGGTCTTCAGAGATAGATGGGAGGGGTTGAGGGGAGCTAAAGGCTGGGACAGGGTGGTCTTCAGAGATAGATGGGAGGGGTTGAGGGGAGCTAAAGGCTGGGACAGGGTGGTCTTCAGAGATAGATGGGAGGGGTTGAGGGGAGCTAAAGGCTGGGACAGGGTGGTCTTCAGAGATAGATGGGAGGGGTTGAGGGGAGCTAAAGGCTGGGACAGGGTGGTCTTCAGAGATAGATGGGAGGCGTTGAGGGGAGCTAAAGGCTGGGACAGGGTGGTCTTCAGAGATAGATGGGAGGGGTTGAGGGGAGCTAAAGGCTGGGACAGGGTGGTCTTCAGAGATAGATGGGAGGGGTTGAGGGGAGCTAAAGGCTGGGACAGGGTGGTCTTCAGAGATAGATGGGAGGCGTTGAGGGGAGCTAAAGGCTGGGACAGGGTGGTCTTCAGAGATATATGGGAGGGCTTGAGGGGAGCTAAAGGCTGGGACTGGATCGTCTTCAGAGATAGATGGGAGGGGTTGAGGGGAGCTAAAGGCTGGGACAGGGTGGTCTTCAGAGATAGATGGGAGGGGTTGAGGGGAGCTAAAGGCTGGGACAGGGTGGTCTTCAGAGATAGATGGGAGGGGTTGAGGGGAGCTAAAGGCTGGGCAGGGTGGTCTTCAGAGATAGATGGGAGGGGTTGAGGGGAGTTAAAGGCTGGGACAGGATCGTCTTCAGAGATAGATGGGAGGGGTTGAGGGGAGTTAAAGGCTGGGACTGGATCGTCTTCAGAGATAGATGGGAGGGGTTGAGGGGAGCTAAAGGCTGGGGCAAGGTGGTCTTCAGAGATAGATGGGAGGGGTTGAGGGGAGCTAAAGGCTAGGACCAAAAACAAACAAATTATAACTCATGTAAAATATACTGCGTCTGTAAAAGGTATATAGTATGTATAAGCTGGAAGTAGAAGCCTAAGTGTTTTATTACAAAAAACATTCAATTGCATTCACTGCCTGTGTATGAAGTTGACAAACTGATGCAAACAATTACATTGATAGAACCTAGAATCTATCTGAAATATTAAGACTAATATACCACCTACACCCCCCCCCCACGCAAAAATAATATTATAATTAAGAAAACACAGTCTTGTGACATGCAGAAGACCAGGTTCGAACCCATTTAGTCACATAAACAGTATTTCATAGGGTAGAAGGGCTATGACAGGGCTATTCAACTATATTCTTATGGGAGTCAAAAAAACAAAAACATTGTCACACTCCCTTCTAATGTGTCCTGCGCAGCATGTGAGCATCGCAAAGGGGGACACAAGGCACGATCATGTTCTAGAGCAGAGATCTCCGATTTCAGATTTTGGTTGTTCATCAGCAGTTTTTCACGTTATGTCAGTCACTGACAATCGCTCAAATAGCCCATGTCAGCTAAACATTTTTTGATTGCTAAGTTAGTCTAGCCAGCTTTCTAAATTTGTAGTAATCATGGTCAATTTACTGACCGGGGGGGGCATTGACTTTATTAGTCACTCTCACTCAGATATCAAGGTCAAAACCGCAAACATTTCTCTCCACGCAATGGCAAAAT
Organism: Oncorhynchus gorbuscha; assembly: GCF_021184085.1. NCBI lineage: Eukaryota > Metazoa > Chordata > Actinopteri > Salmoniformes > Salmonidae > Oncorhynchus > Oncorhynchus gorbuscha. The sequence continues at coordinate 71,335,233 of NC_060186.1, read as the reverse complement.
GAATAGAATTGCATGATATTAGTCAGAAAAAAGCTAAATCTCCTCTCTCGCAATATTCATTCAATTCAGTTTCAAATCATGAAATAAAAGTTCAATTTATTAATTAAATTATTAAATTTGTGCATTACAAATTCAAAAGTATTATATTAAAATGCAACATCTTAATACTAAAATTGAATTCAAATACAGTTTCTGTTGGCACTGAAATCACTCCATAGAAAACCACCACAAAAACATTGTAAATAATGAGTAGAAATAATTTGCTTTGTTCCTCTCCCAGCCGACAGAGAAGTCAGACAACAGCTGCTGGGGTCACTGTGAGCTGTTTTCTTCCCCTCCAAACACACATGCTGTTTCAGAGATGGCCCTCCATCGCAACCGTAAATTACTTTGGAGTTGAGTCAAGCAGAGCAAGACGGATGTGTGTGTGGGACGTGGGGGGTGTAAGGTGTATGTTTGTTTGTGTGTGTGCGTGCGTGCGTGCATCAGAGAGAGAGAGAGAGAGAGAGAGAGTTTGGCTCAAGGTTATTGGCAACAACCGACCCCTTCAATCTTTGTTTTCTCTCAAACACTTAGGCTGACCTGACACACAGGAAAAAAATTAACACCGAAAAAGCAAGCGCTGCAGAGAGAGAGAGAGAGAGAGGAGAGAGGAGAGAGAGAGAGAGAGAGAGAGAGAGAGAGAGAGAGAGAGAGAGAGAGAGAGAGAGAGAGAGAGAGAGAGAGAGAGAGGGGGAGAGAGAGAGAGAGAGAGAGAGGGGGAGAGAGAGAGAGACAGAGAGAGAGAGAGACCGAGAGACAGAGAGAGAGAGAGAGAGAGAGAGAGAGACAGAGAGAAGAGAGAGAGAGAGAGAGAGAGAGAGAGAGAGAGAGAGAGAGATTACCTTCCTAAATGAATGACTTGCTGTTTGTCTATTAACGTTGGGTTCACTTTGGGAACACCGTAGCAAAGCCCTTTGATATGCTAAGTGAGTGATTGTGGATTCAAAATGTCATTCCTTTTTTTCCATCATTCCCAACATGTTGTCCAATCTCACAAAACATTTTAGAAAAAGGCTCAGTGGCGTTTCCTCTTAATCTGCTTTAGTCTCCTGACAACTAACCCAGCCTTGACCCCTGTCCCCCTACCCAACAACCCCCCCTCTCTCCCCCTACCCTCCCTCCATCCTGGTTTGTTCCAATCTTCTGACAGCCAAAGCAGTCTTGACCCTCCATCCCTCTCTCCTTCTCTCTCCATCTTTCCCTCCCCTCGACCTTCCCTCCCTCGCTCCCAGTCTCCTGACAGCCAACCCAGGCCTGACCCTCCCTCCCGCCGACCCTCCCTCGCTCTCTCCATCTCTCCCTCTCCCTTCCCTCCCTCGCAATTCAATTTCATGTAAGGGGCTTTATCGGCATGGGAAACATTTGTTTACATTGCCAAAACAAGTGGAATAGATAATAACCAAAAGTTAAATAAACTATAAATAATTAACAGTAAACATTACACTCACAAAACTTCCAAAATAATAAAGACATTTCAAATGTCAAATTGTTTGCAAATAGTTAAAGTACAAAAGGAAGATAAATAAACATACATTTTAGTTGTTTTAACAATGGTTTTTGTTTTTCATTGGTTGCCCTTTTCTTGTGGCAACAGGTCACAAACCTTGCTGCTGATGGCACACTGGTATTTCACCCAATAGATATGTGAGGTTATCAAAATTGCATTTGTTTTCTAATGATTTGGAGGTCTGTGTAATCTGAGGAAAAATATGTCTCAATACGCAGTGATGGAAAGAGCATCCATCTGTCATACTGGAGTAAAAGGAAAGATACCTTAATTAATACAAAATGACTCAAGAAAGAGTAGAAGTCACCCAGTAAAATACTACTTGAGTAAAAGGAAAGATACCTTAATAAAAAATGACTCAACAAAGAGTAGAAGTCACCCAGTAAAATACTACTTGAGTAATAGTCTTTAAGTATTTGGTTTAAAACATACTTAAGTATACAAAGTAAAAGTATAAATAATTTCAAATTCCTTATATTAAGCAAACCAGACTAAGCACCATTTTTTGTTTTGTATTTATTTACGGAAAGCCTCGGGCACACTCCAACACTCAGTCATAAATGACAAACAAAGCATTTGTGTTAAGTGAGTTTGCCAGTGTCACGCCCTGGCCATAGAGAGGTTTTTATTCTCTATTTTGGTTAGGCCAGGGTGTGACTAGGGTGGGAAGTCTAGTTTCTTTATTTCTATGTGTTCTATTTCTTTGTGTTTGGCCGGGTATGGTTCTCAATCAGAGGCAGCTGTCTATCGTTGTCTCTGATTGAGAATCATACTTAGGCAGATTTTTCCCACCTGTGTTTTGTGGGTAGTTGTTTTCTGTTTTGTGTTCGCACCAGACAGAACTGGTTTGTGTTCGCACCAGACAGAACTGATTTGTGTTCGCACCAGACAGAACTGGTTTGTGTTCGCACCAGACAGAACTGGTTTGTGTTCGCACCAGACAGAACTGGTTTGTGTTCGCACCAGACAGAACTGGTTTGTGTTCGCACCAGACAGAACTGGTTTGTGTTCGCACCAGACAGAACTGGTTTGTGTTCGCACCAGACAGAACTGGTTTGTGTTCGCACCAGACAGAACTGGTTTGTGTTTGCACCAGACAGAACTGGTTTGTTCCACGTTGTTATTTTTGTGTCAGTGGTCAGGTTGAATAAATTATCATGGACATGTACCACGCTGCACCTTGGTCCTCTTCTTCAGACCAGTGTTACAGCCAGATCAGAGCCAGTAGGGATGACCAGCGATGTTTGGTTGATAAGTGAGTGAATTTCACTATTGTCCTGCTAAGCATTCAAACTGTAACCAGTACGGTTGGTTGTCAAGGAAAATGTATGGAGTAAAAAGTATAATATTTTCTTAAGGACTGTACTGAAGTAAAAGTAGTCAAAAATATAAAGAGTTAAATATAAATAGTGAAGTACAGATACCCCAAAAGTAAAGTACTTTTTACCACTGCGAATATGGCCATACACTTGGCAAGAGGTTAGGAAGTGCAGCTCAATTTGCACATTTTTGGTCAGTCACAATGGTTAGGTATTCTGCCACTGTGTACTCTCTGTTTATGGCCAAACAGCATTCTAGTTTGCTCTGTTTTTTTCTGTCAATCGAGTAGTTATCTTTTTGTTTTCTCATGATTTGGTTAGGTCTATTTGTGTTGCTGTCCTGGGGCTCTGAGGTCTGTTTGTGAACAGAGCCCCAGCACCAGCTTGCTTAGGGGACTCTTCTACAGGTTCATCTCTCTATAGGTGATGGCTATGTTAAGGAAGGTTTGGGAATTTTCATTTTATGTGGTTGTAGAATTGAATGGCTCTTTTCTCCCTCTTTCTCAGTCTCTTAACAGTCAACCCAGCCCTGACCCCCTCACTCAGCCCTGACCCTCCCTCCCTCTCTCCTAACAGTCAACCCAGCCCTGACACTCCCTCCCCCTGACCCTCTCTCCTATCCTCCACCCTCTTTCCCTCTCTCCTGACAGCCAACCCAGCCCTGACCATCCTCCCTCCCTCCCTCTCTCCCTCTTTCTCTTTCTCTCCCTCTCATCCTCCCTCTTTCTCTCCCTCTCTCCCTCTCATCCTCCCTCTTTCTCTCCCTCTCTCCCTCTCATCCTCCCTCTTCTCTCCCCCTCATCATCCCTCTTTTTCTCCCTCTCTCCCTCTCATCCTCCCTATTTCTCTCCCTCTCTCCCTCTCATCCTCCCTCTTCTCTCCCCCTCATCATCCCTCTTTCTCTCCCTCTCTCCCTCTCATCCTCCCTATTTCTCTCCCTCTCTCTCTCATCCTCCCTCTTTCTCTCCCTCTCATCCTCCCTATTTCTTTCCCTCTCCCTCTCATCCTCCCTCTTTCTCTCCCTCTCATCCTCCCTCCTTTTCTCCCTCTCTCCCTCTCATCCTCCCTCTTTCTCTCCCTCTCATCCTCCCTCCTTCTCTCCCTCTCTCCCTCTCATCCTCCCTCTTTCTCTCCCTCTCATCCTCCCTCTTTCTCTCCCTCTCATCCTCCCTCTTTCTCTCCCTCTCTCCCTCTCATCCTCCCTCTTTCTCTCCCTCTTTCTCTCCCTCTCCCTCTCCCTCACCCTCCCTCTTTCCCTCTCTCCTGACTGCCAACCCAGACCTGACACTCCCTTCATCTCTCTCTCTCCCTCACCCTCCACCCTTCCTCTTTCTCTCTATTCTGACAGCTGACCCAGACCTGACCCTTATTAACCCACCACTACTTTGTTCTGAACTCATACCAATAAATGCTTCGTGTTCAACAAGGCAGGCAGACATTAGTGACACACACACGCATAAAATACACAGATGACAGAGACTGGAGAGAGGGAGGAAAGGAGGGAGCGAGATGCTGGTACACGCCTAACAAACGTTCCCACAACTTTAGAGAATGTTCCCTTCAGTCTCATTAGGTAACTAACATTTTCATAGGTATGTTCACGTGATGTGCAAGGCATGTTTCCAAGGGACCATTCCCTTAATGTCAACAGCAAGTGTCGAGAACATTAACATACTTATTATGAGAATATGGCAACCATTGCTACGTGTTTTTGGTGGGACAATGATGGAATATTCTCCTAACCAAAAGAGAACTGGACACACAAATGTTCTTGCAACGTCCCATGAAACGTGTCTAGAACATTAATGTTGTATATTCTAAGAACATTGTAACTACGTTTTAGATTAGTTCTGTTTGACATTAAGGGAATGTCCCCCTAACTGAACACTCATACATTATGGGTAACATGGCGTGTTGGAGGCAGGAAGGGGTGAAGAGGGATGGCAGGATGGCTAGAACACTTGTGAACACTCTAGAACAGTCAACCTATTAACTGTTTAATACATGTCTTATTCAAATAAAAGGCAATGATACATCTGGTAAATGAGCACTGTTTATCTGTGTAGTCAAGCTAAGAGGGTAGCTACACACACACACACACACACACACAC
>NC_060186.1:71317754-71325254 GCF_021184085.1 Oncorhynchus gorbuscha | reverse complement strand
ATGGCTGTACAAGCCTAAGATCACCATGCGCCATGCCAAGTGTTGGCTGGAGTGTTCTAAAGCTAGCTGTCTATTAACTCTGTAGCAGTGGAAATGCCTTCTCTGGAGTGATGAATCACGCTTCACCATCTGGCAGTCCAACAGATGAATCTGGGTTTCGCGGATGCCAGGAGAACGCTACCTGCCCCAATGCATAGTGCAAACTGTAAAGTTTGGTGGATGAGGAATGATGGTGCTGTTTTTCATGGTTCTGTCTAGGCCCCTTAGTTCCAGCAAAGGGAAAACTTAACGCTATAGCACACAGTGACATTTTAGATGATTCAGTCTGATGACTTTGTCAACAGTTTAGGAAGGCTCTTTCCTGTTTCAGCATGACAATGCCCCTGTGCACAAAGTGAGGTCCATACATAAATGGTTTGTAGAGATCAGATGTGGAAGAACTTGACTGACCTGCACAGAGCCCTAATGTTAACTCCATCGAACACCTTTGGAATGAATTATGAACGCCGACTGCGAGCCAGGCCTAATCACCCTACATCAGTGGCCAACCTCACTAATGCTCTTGTGGCTGAATGCAAGTCCCAGCAGCAATGTTCCATCATCTAGTGGAAAGCCTTCCCAGAAGAGTGGACTCTGTTACATCAGCAACAGGGGGACCAACTCCTTATTAAAGACCATGATTTTGGAATGAGATGTTCGACGAGCAGGTGTCCAAATGCTTTTGGTCATGTAGTGTTTACATATGCACATACTGTAAACATAAACACTCACACATGTGCCTCCGTATAGTACACACACATAAGCTGGGATGAGTGATCTGTTTGGGCAGTGTGATCTAGAGGAGTAATTTGTATGGGCAGTGTGATCTAGAGGAGTAATTTGTTTGGGCAGTGTGATCTAGAGGAGTAATTTGTATGGGCAGTGTGATCTAGAGGAGTAATTTGTTTGGGCAGTGTGATCTAGAGGAGTAATTTGTATGGGCAGTGTGAACTAGAGGAGTAATTTGTTTGTGCAGTGTGATCTAGAGGAGTTATTTGTTTGGGAAGTGTGATCTAGAGGAGTGATTTGTTTGGGAAGTGTGATCTAGAGGATTAATTTGTTTGGGCAATGTGATCTAGAGGAGTAATTTGTTTGGGAAGTGTGATCTAGAGGAGTAATTTGGTTTGGCGGAGTGATCTGAGGGGACATTTGTTTGGGCAGTGTGATCAAGAGGAGTGATTTGTTTGGGCAGTGTGATCTAGAGGAGTGATTTATTTGGGCAGTGTGATCTAGAGGAGTAATTTGTTTGAGCAGTGTGATCTAGAGGAGTCATGTGTTTGGGCAGTGTGATCTAGAGGAGTGATTTGTTTGGGCAGTGTGATCTAGAGGAGTGATTTGGTTTGGCGGAGTGATCTGGAGGAGTGATTTGTTTGGGCAGTGTGATCTAGAGGAGTAATTTGTTTGGGCAATGTGATCTAGAGGAGTGATTTGTTTGGGAAGTGTGATCTAGAGGAGTAATTTGGTTTGGCGGAGTGATCTGGAGGAGCCATTTGTTTGGGCAGTGTGATCTAGAGGAGTAATTTATTTGGGCAGTGTGATCTAGGGGAGTGATTTGTTTGGGCAGTGTGATCTGGAGGAGTCATGTGTTTGGGCAGTGTGATCTAGAGGAGTGATTTGTTTGGGCAGTGTGATCTAGAGGAGTGATTTGGTTTGGCGGAGTGATCTGGTGGAGTCATGTGTTTGGGCAGTGTGATCAAGAGGAGTGATTTTGTCTGGCGGTGGAGGGATATTATAGGTTCACTGACACCACCTGAAGAGAGAGAGACTAATGATGAGCTGAGGAAAAGAGAGAACAGGTTTACTGTGAAGTCATTTTCCTCCAGCAGGGCTATTTAGCTGGGGTCCTGGTGGGCCAAAACATTCTTCCATTCTTTCTTCTAATTGGGGAGCTGGGACACTGTGGCCCATGTTTCAAAAAGCGTCTTAGAGTAGCATTGCTGATCTGGGAACAGATCCCCTTTGTCTATATAATCGCATTCATTATTATCTGAAAGGAAAAACCGATCCTAGATCAGCACTCCTACTCTTTATGAATGCAGGAACTCCTAGAGTGCCTTGCAGTCAATTCTGGGTTGTGTTCAGTGAGCACAAATATACACACCAAATATACAGACCTGTTTCATGTCTGGTTAGGGACTCACCATGTTGGATTAGAAAGATGGGGGGTGGGTGGAGGAGAGTGAGAGAGGGGAGAGAGAGTAAGGAGACAGAATCATGGAGACGGAATCATGGAGAAAGAATCATGAAGAAAGAATCATGGAGAAAGAATCATAGAGAGAGAAAGAGAGAGAAGAGAGAGAGAGAGAGAGAGAGAGAGAGAGAGAGAGAGAGAGAGAGAGAGAGAGAGAGAGAGAGAGAGAGAGAGAGCATTCCCTCCCCCATATGCCCCCTAGGCACAGCTATGACAACATAACTAACAAAATCAGGTCACAACTCCTGCAGCTCTGTCACATGCTGGGTATGTTCATAGTCAGTGGTAGGTTTCAAGGGTACACCTATAGCTCATCTTCTGGCAGTAGTACTGTAGACTACTTTATCACTGACCTCAACCCAGAGTCTCTCAGCACGTTCACAGTCAACCCAATGACACCCTTATCAGATCACAGCAAAATGAGTCTATTTGATCAGAGCAATACTCAATCATGAGGCATCAAAGCCAAAGGAACTGAGTAATATTAAGACATGCTATAGCTGGAAGGAATGTAGTGTGGAAACTTACCAAAAAACTATTAGGCAACAACAAATTCAATCCCTTCTAGACAACTTCTTGGATAAACGTTCCACTGTAATAGTGAAGGTGTAAACTTGGCAGTAGAACTGTAAACTTGACCTCTCAGCTTCCGTATCAAATAAAAAAAATTAAAACAGAAAACCGAAGAAAATGAACAACAATGACAAATGGTTTGATGAAGAAAAAAAAACCTAAGAAAGAAATTGAGAAACCTGTCCAAACAAAAACATCGAGAACCAGAAAACCTGAGTCTACGCCTTCACTCTGGTGAATCACTAAAACAATACAGAAATACACTACGGAAAAAGAAGGAACAGCACGTCAGAAATCAGCTCAATGTAGTTGAGGAATCCATAGACTCTAACCACTTCTGAGAAAATCAGGAAACACTAAACAAACAACAAAATGAAGTATTATCTTTCCAAAATTGAGATGTATGGGTAAACCATGTCTTAAATCTTTTTAGCTTTATAACAAAGAACAGCAAAAACATATACATGATCAAATACAGATATTAGAATCAACTATTAAAGACTACAAGAACCCACTGGAATCTCCAATGATCTTGAATGAATTACAGGACAACAACAACAAAAACTCCAACCCAAAAAGGCCTGTGGTGTTGATGGTATCCTCAATTATATGATCAAATATACAGACAACCAATTCCAATTGACTATACTTGAACTCTTTAACATCATCCTTAGCTCTGGCATCTTCCCCAATATTTCTAAACAAGGACTGATCATCCTAATCCACAAAACTGGAGACAAATTTGAGCCCAATAACTACCATGGGATATGCATCAACAGCAACCTTGGGAAAATCCTCTGCATTATCATTAACAGCAGACTCGTACATTTCCTCAGTGAAAACAATGTACTGAGCAAATGTCAAATTGTCTTTTTACCAAATTATCGTACGACAGACCACATATTCACCCTGTGCACCCTAATTGACAAACAAACAAACCAAAACAAAGGCAAAGTCATCTCATGCTTTGTTGAATTAAAAAAATCCTTCAACTAAACTTGACATGAGGATCTGCCATACAAATGAATGAAAAGTGGTGTTGGGGGAAAAACATATAACATTATATCCATGTCCACAATCAACATGTATGTGGTTAAAATTTACAAAAAACACATGTTTCTTTCCACAAGAATGTGGGTTGAGATAGGGATGCAGCGTAAGCCCCACCCTCTTCAACATATATACCAACGAATTGGCGAGGGCACTAGAACAGTCTGCAGAACCTGGCCTCACCATACTGGAATCTGAAGTCAAATGTCTACTGTTTGCTGATGATCTGGTGCTTCTGTCACCAACCACGGAGGGCCTACAGCAACACCTAGATCTTCTGCACAAATTCTGACAGACCTGGGCCCTGACAGTAAAACTGAGTAAGAAAATAAATGGTGTTCCGAAATGGCCCAGTCGCCAGGACCACAAATACAAATTACATCTAGACACTTTTTCCCTAGAACACACAAAAACTATACATATCTTTGACTAAACATCAGAGCCACAGATAACTTCTACAAAGCTGTGAAAGATCTGAGAGACAAGGCAAGAAGGGCCTTCTATGCCATTTAAAGGAACATAAATTTGACATACCAATTAGGATCTGTCTAAAAAAATGAATCAGTTATAGAACCCATTGCCCTTTATGGTTGTGAGGTCTGGGGTCTGCTCACCAACCAAGAATTCACAAAATGGGACAAACACTGAATTGAGACTCTGCATGCAGAATTCTGCAAAGATGTCCTCTGTACAACATAAAACACCAAATAATGCATGCAGAGTAGAATTAGGCCGATACCCCCTAAATATCAAAATCCAGAAAAGAGCCTTTAAATTCGACAACCACCTAAAAGGAAACTATTCCCAAACCTTCCATAACAAAGCCATCAACTACAGAGAGATGAACCTGGAGAAGAGTCCACTAAGTACGCTGGTGCTGTGGCTCTGTTCACAAACACAAACAGACCTCACAGTGCCCCAAGACAATTAGACTCAACCAAATCATGAATAACCAAAAAGATAATTACTTGACACATTTGATAGAATTAACAAAAAATAGAGCAATCTAAAATGCTATTCGGCCCTAAACAGAGGCTACACAGTGGCAGAAAACTTGACCACTGTGACTGACCCAAACTTAAGGAATGTTTTGATTATGTACAGACTCAGTGAGCAGACTCCCACCACGGTACAGGAAATGCAGCAGTTTCCAACTACTACCGGAGGTTTATCCGGGGCTTTGGTCAGGTAGCGGCTCCCATTACCTCACTGTTGAAGGGGGAACCGGTGCATTTGCAGTGGTCAGGCGAGGCAGACAGGGCTTTGGGTCAGTTGAAGGCTCTGTTTACCATCGCTGTGCTGGCTTATCCGGATCTCTCTTTGGCGTTCATCGTGGAGGTGGACACGTCCGAAGCTGGGATAGGAGCCGTACTCTCTCAGCGCTCGGGTACGCCACCAAAGCTCCACGCCTTTTCGAAGAAGCTCAGCCCGGCGGAGTGAAACTATGACGTGGGGGACCGGAAGCTGTTGGCTGTCGTCAAAGACTTGAAGATGTGGAGACATTGGATTGAGGGGCCTAACACCCTTTTCTCATCTGGACTGACCACCGCAATCTGGAGTACATCCGGTTGGCGAGGAGACTGAATCCTCACCAGGCAAGGTGGGCCATGTTTTTTACCCGTTTTGTTTTCACACTATCCTACAGACCAGGTTCCCAAAACGCGAAGGCAGGTGCACTGTCCCGGATGTATGACGCAGAGGAGCGGCCCATGAATCACACCCCCATACTCCTGACATCTTGCCTGGTGACACCGGTAGTGTGGACGCGGACATCAAGTGGCCGTTACGTACAGAGCCCACTCCCCTCCAATGTCCAATGTCGGGTGTCTGTACATTCCATCTGCTGTCCGCGACCGTTTAACCTATTGGGCCCACACGTCACCCTCCTCTGGTCATCCGGGCATTGGTCGGACAGTGTGCTGTCTTAGTGGGAAGTACTGGTGGTCCACTTTGGCTAAGGACATGAGGGTTTATGTTTCCTCCTGCTCGGTCCTGCAAGTGTATTGTTACTTTGTGCCTTTATTTTGAGTAAAGTTCGTTGCTCACTCATTCTGCTCTCCTACGCCTGACTTCATGCACCAGATACACCCACCTTCTGACACTATGTGCACACTGCCCACAAAATCAGGTGGAAGCTGAGCTGCACTTCCTAACCTCCTGCCAAATCTATGACCATATTAGAGACACACATTTCCCTCAGGTTACACAGATTTACAAAGAATTCGAAAACAAACACAATTTTGACTCCCATATCTACTGGGTGAAATACCACAGTGTGCATCACAGCAGCAACATTTGTGATCTGTTGCCACAAGAAAAGGGCAACCAGTGAAGAACAAACACCACTAAATACAACCCATATTTATGTTTATTTACTTTCCCTTTGTACTTTAACCATTTGCACATTGTTACAACACTGTATATATACATAATATGACATGTGAAGTGTCTTTATTCTTTTAGAACTCCTGTGAGTGTAATGTTTGCTGTACAGAGAGAGAGAGAGAGAGAGAGAGAGAGAGAGAGAGAGAGAGAGAGAGAGAGAGAGAGAGAGAGAGAAGGAAGATTGTATCATCAGAGGGAGAGATAGAGACAAAGGAACTGTTGTAAGTGTAATGTTTACTGTTCATTTGTATTTTTATTGTTTATTTGTTTATTATCTAGCTCACTAGCTTTGGCAATGTAAAAATATGTTTCCCAATGCCAATAAAGCCCTTAAAATGAAATTGAGAGAGAGGTTTTATTGTTTATTTCACTTTTGTTTATTGTCTACTTCACTTGCTTTGGCAAGGTTAACATATGTTTCCCAAGCCAATAAAGCCCCTTGAATTGAATTGAGAGTGAGAGATTGAGCGAGACAGGGAAACACAGCAGGAAGATCGAATCATCAGAGGGAGAGAGAGAATGAGATAGAGGAGACACCGTGGAGAGGTAGAGACGAAGGTAAAGGGTGAAAGGAGAAGGCAAGGAGGCTAAGGTGTGAGGGAGTCAAGAGGATTGAGAGTAAAGGTTTTGAATAGGGTCAGTTCAATTTCCATTAAGTCAATACAGAAGATTGGATTTATTTTCAAGCCCTCTAATGGGATTTCAATTCAATTTCCTGACAGGACTGAATCACAATGGGATGGAGCCTGACTGTGTGGAGAGGACTGTCAAGAGGCTTTAGTAAGAGGGGAGTGGGGAGGAGAGATCCCAGCGGAGGGAGGTAGAGAAAGCCAGAGGCCAGCGGAGGGAGGTAGAGAAAGCCAGAGCCCAGCGGAGGGAGGTAGAGAAAGCCAGAGCCCAGCGGAGGGAGGTAGAGAAAGCCAGAGCCCAGCGGAGGGAGGTAGAGAAATCCAGAGCCCAGCGGAGGGAAGTAGAGAAAGCCAGAGCCCAGCGGAGGGAGGTAGAGAAAGCCAGAGCCCAGCGGAGGGAGGTAGAGAAAGCCAGAGCCCAGCGGAGGGAGGTAGAGAAATCCAGAGCCCAGCGGAGGGAGGTAGAGAAAGCCAGAGCCCTGCGGAGGGAGGTTAGAGAAAGCCAGAGCCCAGCGGAGGGAGGTAGAGAAAGCCAGAGCCCAGCGGAGGGAGGTAGAGAAAGCCAGAGCCCAGCAGAGGGAGGTAGAGAAAGCCAGAGCCCTGCGGAGGGAGGTAGAGAAAGCCAGAGTGAGC
>NC_060186.1:71290254-71310254 GCF_021184085.1 Oncorhynchus gorbuscha | reverse complement strand
GTTTGGGATAGGGTTATGAATGGTTAAGGTAGGGGTTAAGGTTTGGGATAGGGTTATGAATGGTTAAGGTAGGGGTTAAGGTTTGGGATAGGGTTATGAATGGTTAAGGTAGGGGTTAAGGTTTGGGATAGGGTTATGAATAGTTAAGGTAAGGGTTAAGGATTGGGATAGGGTTATGAATGGTTAAGGTAAGGGTTAAGGTTTGGGATAGGGTTATGAATGGTTAAGGTAAGGGTTACGGTTTGGGATAGGGTTATGAATGGTTAAGGTAAGGGTTAAGGTTTGGGATAGGGTTATGAATAGTTAAGGTAAGGGTTAAGGATTGGGATAGGGTTATGAATGGTTAAGTTTTGGGATAGGGTTATGAATGGTTAAGGTTTGTGATAGGGTTATGAATGGTTAAGGTAGGGGTTACGGTTTGGGATAGGGTTATGAATGGTTAAGGTACGGGTTAAGGTTTTGGATAGGGTTATGAATGGTTAAGGTTTGTGATAGGGTTATGAATGGTTAAGGTAAGGGTTAAGGTTTGGGATAGGGTTATGAATGGTTAAGGTAAGGGTTACGGTTTGGGATAGGGTTATGAATGGTTAAGGTAAGGGTTAAGGTTTGGGATAGGGTTATGAATAGTTAAGGTAAGGGTTAAGGATTGGGATAGGGTTATGAATGGTTAAGGTTTGGGATAGGGTTATGAATGGTTAAGGTTTGTGATAGGGTTATGAATGGTTAAGGTAGGGGTTACGGTTTGGGATAGGGTTATGAATGGTTAAGGTACGGGTTAAGGTTTTGGATAGGGTTATGAATTTAAGGTTTGATAGGGTTATGAAATGGTTAAGGTTTGGGATAGGGTTATGAATGGTTAAGGTAAGGGTTAAGGTTTGGGATAGGGTTATGAATGGTTAAGGTAAGGGTTAAGTTTTGGGATAGGGTTATGAATGGTTAAGGTAAGGGTTAAGGTTTGGGATAGGGTTATGAATAGTTAAGGTAAGGGTTATGGTTTGGGATAGAGTTATGAATGGTTAAGGTAAGGGTTAAGGTTTGGGATAGGTTTGAAACATAACCCAAGCCTACATGAGGGAAATACCGCTCACTGTTGCCCCTAGTGGCCGGTTTCCCGACGTTCTACTTACCTGGATGGGCGTCAAATTCCGCAGCGGATCTTGAGCGACCTGGCTGTATCTGGAACACATACACACACACACACACACACACACACCGAAAAGGGAGTGACTGACAGGATTCGTGTCAGGATACAGAGGAGGGAGTAGAGAAGTGTCAGGATAAAGAGGAGGGGGTAGAAGAGTGTCAGGATACAGAGGAGGGGGTGGAGGAGTGTCATGATACAGAGGAGGGGGTAGAGGAGTGTCATGATACAGGGGAGGGGTGGAGGAGTGTCATGATACAGAGGAGGGGGTGGAGGAGTGTCAGGATACAGAGGAGGGGGTAGAGGAGTGTCAGGATACAGGGGAGGGGGTAGAGGAGTGTCAGGATACAGAGGAGAGGGTAGAAGAGTGTCAGGATACAGAGGAGGGGGTGGAGGAGTGTCATGATACAGAGGAGGGGGTAGAGGAGTGTCAGGATACAGAGGAGGGGGTAGAGGAGTGTCAGGATACAGAGGAGGGGGTAGAGGAGTGTCAGGATACAGAGGAGGGGGTAGAGGAGTGTCAGGATACAGAGGAGGGGGTAGAGGAGTGTCAGGATACAGAGGAGGGAGTAGAGAAGTGTCAGGATACAGAGGAGGGGGTAGAGGAGTGTCAGGATACAGAGGAGGGAGTAGAGGAGTGTCAGGATACAGAGGAGGGGGTAGAGGAGTGTCAGGATACAGAGGAGGGGGTAGAGGAGTGTCAGGATACAGAGGAGGGAGTAGAGAAGTGTCAGGATACAGAGGAGGGGGTAGAGGAGTGTCAGGATACAGAGGAGGGAGTAGAGAAGTGTCAGGATACAGAGGAGAGGGTAGAGGAGTGTCAGGATACAGAGGAGGGAGTAGAGGAGTGTCAGGATACAGAGGAGGGGGTAGAGGAGTGTCAGGATACAGAGGAGGGGGTAGAGGAGTCTCTTGGCATCTGATTCCATGTTTTATTAAGCCTATCCCAAACCTTAACCCTAACTTATCCATTCAGAGTTAATGCCTAAGCTTAAGAATTTGGAGTTAATGCTTGAACTTAACACTAACATTAAACCTTTAATGTCTAATTCTGACGTGAGACTGTGAGAGCTGGTTGCTCAGACCATGTTTGTTCGACATGGTGGGATCTTTTTGTGTCGGTAAAATGAATTCCAGTGGGGAAATGGAGGTGGAAACACCATGATCTTTCTGATATCTCCTACATGTAGGACAGACGCTTAAAAAACCTATTCCTTACAATTGCATATATTCTTTTTCAATTTATGAATGTGTTATTGTCACTAGAGTTTTCAATCCCAATGATAATAACTATCAATCAAAAGCTTTGACCAATCCCAGAGGTTTGTAAAACCATGGGTATAATAATAATTAGTCAAAGACTAAAAAGGTTAGTACAGTTTATTCAGAGAACGTTCTGAAGTCCATTATACAAACACATCCATTTTATAGCGGCGCACATACTTCCACACAAACAGCAGGTATCCTACGCACATACTGTATCACTACCCAGCTGACAAAGATTAGGGAGAACCATGAGAAGTACTCCCTGCCCTCTCCCCAATCTCCCAGCCCAGCATCGAATTTTGCTCAGACAGTCTGTGTTTAAGATACTATAAACAATATATTGTACAGATATATATTGTTTCACCCTAATTTTGACTAAAACTACACACATCATTAATTATAATTTTACTGACTATAGTCAATTTCATACAATTATATGGTTTCAGGGTGGAATATTCTAATCATTAATTTAAACATATAAATTCCGTTATCAGTTCTATGCGTTTCTATGGGCTGTAGCCTTACCAAGCGGTGATGCAGTCAAGATGCTCTAAATGTTGCAGGTATAGAACTTTTTGAGCATCTGAAGGCCCATGTCAAACCTTGTTCAACCTCCTGAGGGGGTAGAGGCGCTGTCACACCTTCTTCGCGACTGTGCACGTGTGTGTGGACCATTTTCTGATCTTGAACCTCTCAACCTGCTCCACTGCAGCCCCGTTGATGTGGATGGGGGTGTGCTCGTTGTGTCGTCAGCAAACGTGATGATGGTGTTGGAGTCGTGCGTGGCCATTCAGTCGTGGGTGAACAAGGAGTACTGTAGGGGACTAAGCACAAGCCCTTTGCTGGGGATGTTGTGGAGGTTGCCTACCCTCACCACCTGGGGTCGGCCGTCAAGATGTCCAGGATCCAGTTGCAGAGGGCGGTGTTCAGTCCTAAGCTTGGTGATGAGCTTGGAGGGGACAATGGTGTTGAACGCTAAGCTGTAGTCAATGAACAGCATTCTCACATAGGTATTCCTCGTATCTAGGTGGATGAGGGCAGTATGAAGGGCAATTGAGATTGCGTCGTCTATAGATCTGTTGAGGAGGCATGCAAATTGGGGTGAGTCTAGGGTGTCTGGGATGATGGAGTTGATGTGTGCCATAACCAGCCTCTCAAAGCTTCCTGATTACAGATGTGAGTGCTACAGGGCGATAGTCATTGTGGCATGAAGCCTTAGAGTTCTTGTGAACAGGAATGATGAAGGTCACCTTAAAACATGTGGAGGGAAAATTCCAGTGAATATGACTGCCAGTTGTTCTGCGCATACTCTGAAAATGAGCCCTGGAATACCGTCGGGCCCCGCGGCCTTGCTGTTGTTGACCTGATTAAAGACCTTACTCACGTCAACCTCAGAGAGTTGAGATCACCCAGTCGTCTGGGTGGGTGGCGGCCCTCACACCCGGCACGATGTTGTTATTGTCGAAGCGTGCATAAAATGCAATGAGTTGATCTAGTAGAGAGGCATCATTGGTCACATCACAGCTGGGTCTTCCTTTGTAATCTGTAATGGACTGTAGCCCCTGCCACATCACAGCTGGGTCTTCCTTTGTAATCTGTAATGGACTGTAGCCCCTGCCACATCACGGCTGGGTCTTCCTTTGTAATCTGTAATGGACTGTAGCCCCTGCCACATCACGGCTGGGTCTTCCTTTGTAATCTGTAATGGACTGTAGCCCCTGCCACATCACGGCTGGGTCTTCCTTTGTAATCTGTAATGGACTGTAGCCCCTGCCACATCACGGCTGGGTCTTCCTTTGTAATCTGTAATGGACTGTAGCCCCTGCCACATCACGGCTGGGGTCTTCCTTTGTCATCTGTAATGGACTGTAGCCCCTGCCACATCACGGCTGGGTCTTCCTTTGTAATCTGTAATGGACTGTAGCCCCTGCCACATGTGGCGGGTGTCAGAGTCTGTGTAACCTGATTCCACCTATGTTCTATATTGTCCTTTTGCTTGTATGAGGACACTGCAGAGGTCATAGTGGGACTTGTTGTACTTGTTCGTGTCCTCAGCTGTAGCCTCAGGGTTGCCTGTGATAGCCCTGCAAGAAGTAGCCCTGTCCTTTAGTTTTGCACCAACCTCAGTGTGAATCCAGGGCTTTTGATTGGTGAAGCAGCGAATCTTCACTGTGGGGACAACGTTGCTGATGCATTTCCTAATGAAGCCGGTGACGGAGGTGGTTAGCGTGTCAATGTTATCGGCGGAGTCTCAAAACAGATTCCAACCAGTGCTAGCAAAGCAGTCCTATAGCATTGTAGAATTCCTCACAACTAGACAGTTCTTGTGTTTTGGGAATTTTTCTTTTGTGATGTTCCCACATTGTTCTTACCAGACTCTTCCCAAAACCAAATGAAATAGTCTGGGAAAATTTAGGGAACAGATTACATTTTTTTTGCAAGGAACGTTCTTGCAACGTCAGCCGAATGTTTTATATAAACATTCCATAGTCATCACCACAACGGGACTGTTATTGTGGTATGATAACATCTGTCGTGACCTATGAATGTTCTGGGTGTCACGCCCCGACCTCAGAGAGCCGTTTTGTTTCTCTATTTGGTTAGGTCAGGGTGTGAAGTGGGGTGGGCATTCTATGTTTTTCTTTCTATGTATCTTTATTTCTATGTTTTGGCCGGGTATGGTTCTCAATCAGGGACAGCTGTCTATCGTTGTCTCTCCCTACTAACACCTGCTATAATAAAAATCCACCTCCCTACTAACACCTGATATAATAACCATCCACCTCCCTACTAACACCTGATATAATAACCATCCACCTCCCTACTAACACCTGCTATAATAACCATCCACCTCCCTACTAACACCTGATATAATAACCATCCACCTCCCTACTAACACCTGATATAATAACCATCCACCTCCCTACTAACACCTGATATAATAACCATCCACCTCCCTACTAACACCTGATATAATAACCATCCATCTCCCTACTAACACCTGATATAATAACCATCCATCTCCCTACTAACACCTGATATAATAACCATCCACCTCTCTACTAACACCTGATATAATAACCATCCACCTCCCTACTAACACCTGATATAATAACCATCCACCTCCCCACCACCATCTATAATAACCATCCATCTCCCTACTAACACCTGATATAATAACCATCCACCTCCCTACTAACACCTGATATAATAACCATCCACCTCCCTACTAACACCTGATATAATAACCATCCACCTCCCTACTAACACCTGATATAATAACCATCCATCTCCCTACTAACACCTGATATAATAACCATCCATCTCCCTACTAACACCTGATATAATAACCATCCACCTCCCTACTAACACCTGCTATAATAACCATCCACCTCCCTACTAACACCTGATATAATAACCATCCACCTCCCTACTAACACCTGATATAATAACCATCCACCTCCCCACCACCATCTATAATAACCATCCATCTCCCTACTAACACCTGATATAATAACCATCCACCTCCCTACTAACACCTGATATAATAACCATCCACCTCCCTACTAACACCTGATATAATAACCATCCACCTCCCTACTAACACCATCTATAATAACCATCCACCTCCCTACTAACACCTGATATAATAACCATCCACCTCCCTACTAACACCTGATATAATAACCATCCACCTCCCCACCACCATCTATAATAACCATCCATCTCCCTACTAACACCTGATATAATAACCATCCACCTCCCTACTAACACCTGATATAATAACCATCCATCTCCCTACTAACACCTGATATAATAACCATCCACCTCCCCACCACCATCTATAATAACCATCCACCTCCCTACTAACACCTGATATAATAACCATCCACCTCCCCACCACCATCTATAATAACCATCCACCTCCCTACTAATACCTGATATAATAACCATCCATCTCCCTACTAACACCTGATATAATAACCATCCATCTCCCTACTAACACCTGATATAATAACCATCCACCTCCCTACTAACACCTGATATAATAACCATCCACCTCCCTACTAACACCTGATATAATAACCATCCATCTCTCTACTAACACCATCTATAATAACCATCCACCTCCCTACTAACACCTGATATAATAACCATCCATCTCCCTACTAACACCTGATATAATAACCATCCACCTCCCTACTAACACCTGCTATAATAACCATCCACCTCCCTACTAACACCTGATATAATAACCATCCACCTCCCTACTAACACCTGATATAATAACCATCCACCTCCCTACTAACACCTGCTATAATAACCATCCACCTCCCTACTAACACCTGATATAATAACCATCCATCTCCCTACTAACACCTGATATAATAACCATCCACCTCCCTACTAACACCTGATATAATAACCATCCACCTCCCTACTAACACCTGCTATAATAACCATCCACCTCCCTACTAACACCTGATATAATAACCATCCACCTCCCTACTGACACCTGCTATAATAACCATCCATCTCCCTACTAACACCTGATATAATAACCATCCACCTCCCCACCACCATCTATAATAACCATCCACCTCCCTACTAACACCATCTATAATAACCATCCACCTCCCTACTAACACCTGATATAATAACCATCCATCTCCCTACTAACACCTGATATAATAACCATCCACCTCCCTACTAACACCTGATATAATAACCATCCACCTCCCCACCACCATCTATAATAACCATCCACCTCCCCACCACCATCTATAATAACCATCCACCTCCCTACTAACACCTGATATAATAACCATCCACCTCCCCACCACCATCTATAATAACCATCCACCTCCCTACTAACACCTGATATAATAACCATCCATCTCCCCACCACCATCTATAATAACCATCCACCTCCCTACTAACACCTGATATAATAACCATCCACCTCCCCACCACCATCTATAATAACCATCCACCTCCCTACTAACACCTGATATAATAACCATCCACCTCCCCACCACCATCTATAATAACCATCCACCTCCCTACTAACACCTGATATAATAACCATCCATCTCCCTACTAACACCTGATATAATAACCATCCACCTCCCTACTAACACCTGATATAATAACCATCCACCTCCCCACCACCATCTATAATAACCATCCACCTCCCTACCACCATCTATAATAACCATCCACCTCCCTACTAACACCTGATATAATAACCATCCACCTCCCCACCACCATCTATAATAACCATCCACCTCCCTACTAACACCTGATATAATAACCATCCACCTCCCCACCACCATCTATAATAACCATCCACCTCCCCACCACCATCTATAATAACCATCCACCTCCCTACTAACACCTGATATAATAACCATCCACCTCCCCACCACCATCTATAATAACCATCCACCTCCCTACTAACACCATCTATAATAACCATCCACCTCCCTTCTAACACCTGCTATAATAACCATCCACCTCCCCACCACCATCTATAATAACCATCCACCTCCCCACCACCATCTATAATAACCATCCACCTCCCTACTAACACCTGCTATAATAACCATCCACCTCCCTACTAACACCTGCTATAATAACCATCCACCTCCCTACTAACACCTGCTATAATAACCATCCACCTCCCTACTAACACCTGCTATAATAACCATCCACCTCCCTACTGACACCTGATATAATAACCATCCACCTCCCTACTAACACCTGCTATAATAACCATCCACCTCCCTTCTAACACCTGATATAATAACCATCCACCTCCCTACTGACACCTGCTATAATAACCATCCACCTCCCTACTGACACCTGATATAATAACCATCCACCTCTCTACTAACACCTGATATAATAACCATCCACCTCCCCACCACCATCTATAATAACCATCCACCTCCCTACTAACACCTGATATAATAACCATCCACCTCCCTACTAACACCTGCTATAATAACCATCCACCTCCCTACTAACACCTGATATAATAACCATCCACCTCCCCACCACCATCTATAATAACCATCCACCTCTCTACTAACACCTGATATAATAACCATCCACCTCCCCACCACCATCTATAATAACCATCCACCTCCCTACTAACACCTGATATAATAACCATCCACCTCCCTACTAACACCTGATATAATAACCATCCACCTCCCTATTAACACCTGATATAATAACCATCCACCTCCCTTCTAACACCTGATATAATAACCATCCACCTCCCTACTAACACCTGATATAATAACCATCCACCTCCCTACTGACACCTGATATAATAACCATCCACCTCCCTACTAACACCTGCTATAATAACCATCCATCTCCCTACTAACACCTGATATAATAACCATCCACCTCCCTACTAACACCTGATATAATAACCATCCACCTCCCCACCACCATCTATAATAACCATCCACCTCCCTACTAACACCTGATATAATAACCATCCACCTCCCCACCACCATCTATAATAACCATCCACCTCCCTACTAACACCTGATATAATAACCATCCACCTCCCTACTAACACCTGATATAATAACCATCCATCTCCCTACTAACACCTGATATAATAACCATCCATCTCCCTACTAACACCTGATATAATAACCACCCACCTCTCTACTAACACCTGATATAATAACCATCCACCTCCCTACTAACACCTGATATAATAACCATCCACCTCCCCACCACCATCTATAATAACCATCCATCTCCCTACTAACACCTGATATAATAACCATCCACCTCCCTACTAACACCTGATATAATAACCATCCACCTCCCTACTAACACCTGATATAATAACCATCCACCTCCCTACTAACACCTGATATAATAACCATCCATCTCCCTACTAACACCTGATATAATAACCATCCATCTCCCTACTAACACCTGATATAATAACCATCCACCTCCCTACTAACACCTGATATAATAACCATCCACCTCCCTACTAACACCTGATATAATAACCATCCACCTCCCCACCACCATCTATAATAACCATCCATCTCCCTACTAACACCTGATATAATAACCATCCACCTCCCTACTAACACCTGATATAATAACCATCCACCTCCCTACTAACACCTGATATAATAACCATCCACCTCTCTACTAACACCATCTATAATAACCATCCACCTCCCTACTAACACCTGATATAATAACCATCCACCTCCCTACTAACACCTGATATAATAACCATCCACCTCCCCACCACCATCTATAATAACCATCCATCTCCCTACTAACACCTGATATAATAACCATCCACCTCCCTACTAACACCTGATATAATAACCATCCATCTCCCTACTAACACCTGATATAATAACCATCCACCTCCCCACCACCATCTATAATAACCATCCACCTCCCTACTAACACCTGATATAATAACCATCCACCTCCCTACTAACACCTGATATAATAACCATCCATCTCCCTACTAACACCTGATATAATAACCATCCACCTCCCTACTAACACCTGATATAATAACCATCCACCTCCCTACTAACACCTGATATAATAACCATCCACCTCCCTACTAACACCTGCTATAATAACCATCCACCTCCCTACTAACACCTGATATAATAACCATCCACCTCCCTACTAACACCTGATATAATAACCATCCACCTCCCTACTAACACCTGCTATAATAACCATCCACCTCCCTACTAACACCTGATATAATAACCATCCATCTCCCTACTAACACCTGATATAATAACCATCCACCTCCCTATAATAACCATCCACCTCCCTACTAACACCTGATATAATAACCATCCACCTCCCTACTAACACCTGCTATAATAACCATCCACCTCCCTACTAACACCTGATATAATAACCATCCACCTCCTAAAATGTCAACTGGCCCAACGCCGCTAGGTTACCTGCTGCCCATATTAAACTGTGTTACTGACCCAACACTCCTAACCTCTAGGTTACCTGCTGCCCATATTAAACTGTGTTACTGACCCAACACTCCTAACCTCTAGGTTACCTGCTGCCCATATTAAACTGTGTTACTGACCCAACACTCCTAACCTCTAGGTTACCTGCTGCCCATATTAAACTGTGTTACTGACCCAACACTCCTAACCTCTAGGTTACCTGCTGCCCATATTAAACTGTGTTACTGACCCAACACTCCTAACCTGTAGGTTACCTGCTGCCCATATTAAACTGTGTTACTGACCCAACACTCCTAACCTCTAGGTTACCTGCTGCCCATATTAAACTGTGTTACTGACCCAACACTCCTAACCTCTAGGTTACCTGCTGCCCATATTAAACTGTGTTACTGACCCAACACTCCTAACCTCTAGGTTACCTGCTGCCCATATTAAACTGTGTTACTGACCCAACACTCCTAAACCTCTAGGTTACCTGCTGCCCATATTAAACTGTGTTACTGACCCAACACTCCTAACCTGTAGGTTACCTGCTGCCCATATTAAACTGTGTTACTGACCCAACACTCCTAACCTCTAGGTTACCTGCTGCCCATATTAAACTGTGTTACTGACCCAACACTCCTAACCTCTAGGTTACCTGCTGCCCATATTAAACTGTGTTACTGACCCAACACTCCTAACCTCTAGGTTACCTGCTGCCCATATTAAACTGTGTTACTGACCCAACACTCCTAACCTCTAGGTTACCTGCAGCCCAAAGTGTGTTTGTAGCTAATCTACAGTACAGTGTTGTTTATGTAAACAGTCTCCATGTCTTTATTGAGGCTTTCAAAAAAGCTCCCTGGTCTTTGAAGTTGAATCAGTGCTTGAAATGCAATACTTGACTTTTAGATCTTACAGATGTTGTATGTATGGTGGACAGAGGAGAGAGTAGCGATTCAAAAATCATGTCAGCCCACATCATTTCACACAGAGTGAGTCCATGTAACTTATTGTGGGAGTTGTCAAAGCTGGAAATCTTTGACACGATATCAAAGTGTGAACCACGCCTCGTTTTGATAAAAAATAAACAATTTTAAAGCTGGGGGATGGGCATGGAGAAATGTAACCACTTTCAAATTCATGGACAGAGCCATTGATGCAAGGAATGACCTTCCATGATTTCAAAATGATAGTTGTAGCACGTGTTTTGAGGTTTATACAGTGTTTGTTTTGAGGCTATACAGTGTTTGTTTTGAGGCTATGCAGTGTTTGTTTTGAGGCTATGCAGTGTTTGTTTTGAGGTTTATACAGTGTTTGTTTTGAGGCTATGCAGTGTTTGTTTTGAGGCTATGCAGTGTTTGTTTTGAGGCTATGCAGTGTTTGTTTTGAGGCTATGCAGTGTTTGTTTTGAGGCTATGCAGTGTTTGTTTTGAGGCTATGCAGTGTTTGTTTTGAGGCTATGCAGTGTTTGTTTTGAGGCTATACAGTATTTGTTTTGAGGCTATACAGTATTTGTTTTGAGGCTATGCAGTGTTTGTTTTGAGGCTATACAGTGTTTGTTTTGAGGCTATGCAGTGTTTGTTTTGAGGCTATGCAGTGTTTGTTTTGAGGCTATACAGTGTTTGTTTACATTTACATCATTTACAAACATTGAACTAAGCTCATGAAGCATTCTACATTAATCAATGGGAATATAATATATATATATATATGGTGGTCCTGTAGCTCAGTTGGTAGAGCATGGCGCTTGTAACGCCAGGGAAGTGGGTTCAATCCCCGGGACCACCCATACGTAGAATGTATGCACACATGACTGTAAGTCGCTTTGGATAAAAGCGTCTGCTAAATGGCATATATTATTATTATTTATTATATTATTATTATTATTATTATTATTATTATATTATTATTATTATTATTATTATTACTGACACCTGCTATAATAACCATCCATCTCCCTACTAACACCTGATATAATAACCATCCACCTCCCCACCACCATCTATAATAACCATCCACCTCCCTACTAACACCATCTATAATAACCATCCACCTCCCTACTAACACCTGATATAATAACCATCCATCTCCCTACTAACACCTGATATAATAACCATCCACCTCCCTACTAACACCTGATATAATAACCATCCACCTCCCCACCACCATCTATAATAACCATCCACCTCCCCACCACCATCTATAATAACCATCCACCTCCCTACTAACACCTGATATAATAACCATCCACCTCCCCACCACCATCTATAATAACCATCCACCTCCCTACTAACACCTGATATAATAACCATCCATCTCCCCACCACCATCTATAATAACCATCCACCTCCCTACTAACACCTGATATAATAACCATCCACCTCCCACCACCATCTATAATAACCATCCACCTCCCTACTAACACCTGATATAATAACCATCCACCTCCCCACCACCATCTATAATAACCATCCACCTCCCTACTAACACCTGATATAATAACCATCCATCTCCCTACTAACACCTGATATAATAACCATCCACCTCCCTACTAACACCTGATATAATAACCATCCACCTCCCCACCACCATCTATAATAACCATCCACCTCCCCACCACCATCTATAATAACCATCCACCTCCCTACTAACACCTGATATAATAACCATCCACCTCCCCACCACCATCTATAATAACCATCCACCTCCCTACTAACACCTGATATAATAACCATCCACCTCCCCACCACCATCTATAATAACCATCCACCTCCCCACCACCATCTATAATAACCATCCACCTCCCTACTAACACCTGATATAATAACCATCCACCTCCCCACCACCATCTATAATAACCATCCACCTCCCTACTAACACCATCTATAATAACCATCCACCTCCCTTCTAACACCTGCTATAATAACCATCCACCTCCCCTACCACCATCTATAATAACCATCCACCTCCCCACCACCATCTATAATAACCATCCACCTCCCTACTAACACCTGCTATAATAACCATCCACCTCCCTACTAACACCTGCTATAATAACCATCCACCTCCCTACTAACACCTGCTATAATAACCATCCACCTCCCTACTAACACCTGCTATAATAACCATCCACCTCCCTACTGACACCTGATATAATAACCATCCACCTCCCTACTAACACCTGCTATAATAACCATCCACCTCCCTTCTAACACCTGATATAATAACCATCCACCTCCCTACTGACACCTGCTATAATAACCATCCACCTCCCTACTGACACCTGATATAATAACCATCCACCTCTCTACTAACACCTGATATAATAACCATCCACCTCCCCACCACCATCTATAATAACCATCCACCTCCCTACTAACACCTGATATAATAACCATCCACCTCCCTACTAACACCTGCTATAATAACCATCCACCTCCCTACTAACACCTGATATAATAACCATCCACCTCCCCACCACCATCTATAATAACCATCCACCTCTCTACTAACACCTGATATAATAACCATCCACCTCCCCACCACCATCTATAATAACCATCCACCTCCCTACTAACACCTGATATAATAACCATCCACCTCCCTACTAACACCTGATATAATAACCATCCACCTCCCTATTAACACCTGATATAATAACCATCCACCTCCCTTCTAACACCTGATATAATAACCATCCACCTCCCTACTAACACCTGATATAATAACCATCCACCTCCCTACTGACACCTGATATAATAACCATCCACCTCCCTACTAACACCTGCTATAATAACCATCCACCTCCCTACTAACACCTGATATAATAACCATCCACCTCCCCACCACCATCTATAATAACCATCCACCT
Source organism: Oncorhynchus gorbuscha (assembly GCF_021184085.1). Taxonomy (NCBI): domain Eukaryota; kingdom Metazoa; phylum Chordata; class Actinopteri; order Salmoniformes; family Salmonidae; genus Oncorhynchus; species Oncorhynchus gorbuscha. The sequence goes on along the minus strand of NC_060186.1, from coordinate 71,295,979 downwards.
CCCTACTAACACCTGATATAATAACCATCCACCTCCCCACCACCATCTATAATAACCATCCACCTCCCTACTAACACCTGCTATAATAACCATCCATCTCCCTACTAACACCTGATATAATAACCATCCACCTCCCTACTAACACCTGATATAATAACCATCCATCTCCCTACTAACACCTGATATAATAACCATCCATCTCCCTACTAACACCTGATATAATAACCATCCACCTCCCTACTAACACCTGATATAATAACCATCCACCTCCCTACTAACACCTGATATAATAACCATCCACCTCCCTACTAACACCTGATATAATAACCATCCACCTCCCCACCACCATCTATAATAACCATCCACCTCCCTACTAACACCATCTATAATAACCATCCACCTGCCTAATAACACCTGCTATAATAACCATCCACCTCCCTTCTAACACCTGATATAATAACCATCCACCTCCCTACTAACACCTGATATAATAACCATCCACCTCCCTACTGACACCTGATATAATAACCATCCACCTCCCTACTAACACCTGATATAATAACCATCCACCTCCCTACTAACACCTGATATAATAACCATCCACCTCCCTACTAACACCTGATATAATAACCATCCACCTCCCTACTAACACCTGATATAATAACCATCCACCTCCCTACTAACACCTGATATAATAACCATCCACCTCCCCACCACCATCTATAATAACCATCCACCTCCCTACTAACACCATCTATAATAACCATCCACCTCCCTTCTAACACCTGATATAATAACCATCCACCTCCCTACTAACACCTGATATAATAACCATCCACCTCCCTACTAACACCTGATATAATAACCATCCACCTCCCCCACCACCATCTATAATAACCATCCACCTCCCTACTAACACCATCTATAATATAATAACCATCCACCTGCCTAATAACACCTGCTATAATAACCATCCACCTCCCTTCTAACACCTGATATAATAACCATCCACCTCCCTACTAACACCTGATATAATAACCATCCACCTCCCTACTAACACCATCTATAATAACCATCCACCTGCCTAATAACACCTGCTATAATAACCATCCACCTCCCTACTAACACCTGATATAATAACCATCCACCTCCCCACCACCATCTATAATAACCATCCACCTCCCTACTAACACCATATATAATAACCATCCACCTCCCTTCTAACACCTGATATAATAACCATCCACCTCCCTACTAACACCTGATATAATAACCATCCACCTCCCTACTAACACCTGATATAATAACCATCCACCTCCCTACTAACACCTGATATAATAACCATCCACCTCCCTACTAACACCTGATATAATAACCATCCACCTCCTACTAACACCTGATATAATAACCATCCACCTCCCCACCACCATCTATAATAACCATCCACCTCCCTACTAACACCATCTATAATAACCATCCACCTGCCTAATAACACCTGCTATAATAACCATCCACCTCCCTTCTAACACCTGCTATAATAACCATCCACCTCCCTACTAACACCTGATATAATAACCATCCACCTCCCTACCTAACACCTGATATAATAACCATCCACCTCCCTACTAACACCTGATATAATAACCATCCATCTCCCTACTAACAGTGTATGCTATAATAACCATCCACCTCTCTACTAACACCTGCTATAATAACCATCCACCTCCCTACTAACACCTGATATAATAACCATCCATCTCCCCACCACCCTTTCCTAACACCTGATATAATAACCATCCACCTCCCTACTAACACCTGATATAATAACCATCCACCTCCCTACTAACACCTGATATAATAACCATCCACCTCCCTACTAACACCTGATATAATAACCATCCACCTCCCTACTAACACCTGATATAATAACCATCCACCTCCCTACTAACACCTGCTATAATAACCATCCACCTCCCTACTAACACCTGATATAATAACCATCCACCTCCCTACTAACACCTGATATAATAACCATCCACCTCCCTACTAACACCTGCTATAATAACCATCCACCTCCCTACTAACACCTGATATAATAACCATCCACCTCCCCACCACCATCTATAATAACCATCCACCTCCCTACTAACACCTGCTATAATAACCATCCACCTCCCTACTAACACCTGATATAATAACCATCCACCTCCCTACTAACACCTGATATAATAACCATCCACCTCCCTACTAACACCTGATATAATAACCATCCACCTCCCTACTAACACCTGATATAATAACCATCCACCTCCCTACTAACACCTGATATAATAACCATCCATCTCTCTACTAACACCATCTATAATAACCATCCACCTCCCTACTAACACCTGATATAATAACCATCCACCTCCCTACTAACACCTGATATAATAACCACTCTCCCTACTAACACCTGCTATAATAACCATCCACCTCCCTACTAACACCTGATATAATAACCATCCACCTCCCTACTAACACCTGATATAATAACCATCCACCTCCCTACTAACACCTGATATAATAACCATCCACCTCCCTACTAACACCTGATATAATAACCATCCATCTCTCTACTAACACCTGCTATAATAACCATCCACCTCCCTACTAACACCTGATATAATAACCATCCATCTCCCTACTAACACCTGATATAATAACCATCCACCTCCCTACTGACACCTGCTATAATAACCATCCACCTCCCTACTAACACCTGCTATAATAACCATCCACCTCCCTACTAACACCATCTATAATAACCATCCACCTCCCTTCTAACACCTGATATAAAAACCATCCACCTCCCTACTAACACCTGATATAATAACCATCCACCTCCCTTCTAACACCTGATATAAAAACCATCCACCTCCCTACTGACACCATCTATAAAAACCATCCACCTCCCTACTAACACCTGCTATAATAACCATCCACCTCCCCACCACCATCTATAATAACCATCCACCTCCCTACTAACACCTGCTATAACAACAATCCACCTCCCTACTAACACCTGCTATAACAACAATCCACCTCCCCACCACCACCAGCAATAACAACCTCCAGGTGTCGCTCATTTCCCCGCAGTGTATTTATCCCTGTGTTTCCTGTCTCTCTGTACCAGTGTATTTATCCCTGTGTTTCCTGTCTCTGGGCCAGTGTATTTATCCCTTTGTTTCCTGTCTCTGTACCAGTGTATTTATCCCTGTGTTTCCTGTCTCTGTACCAGTGTATTTATCCCTGTGTTTCCTGTCTCTCTGTACCAGTGTATTTATCCCTGTGTTTCCTGTCTCTGTACCAGTGTATTTATCCCTGTGTTTCCTGTCTCTCTGGGCCAGTGTATTTATCCCTTTGTTTCCTGTCTCTGTACCAGTGTATTTATCCCTGTGTTTCCTGTCTCTGTACCAGTGTATTTATCCCTGTGTTTCCTGTCTCTGTGTACCAGTGTATTTATCCCTGTGTTTCCTGTCTCTCTGTACCAGTGTATTTATCCCTGTGTTTCCTGTCTCTGTGTACCAGTGTATTTATCCCTGTGTTTCCTGTCTCTCTGTACCAGTGTATTTATCCCTTTGTTTCCTGTCTCTGTGTACCAGTGTATTTATCCCTGAGTTTCCTGTCTCTCTGTACCAGTGTATTTATCCCTGTGTTTCCTGTCTCTGTGTACCAGTGTATTTATCCCTGTGTTTCCTGTCTCTCTGTACCAGTGTATTTATCCCTGTGTTTCCTGTCTCTCTGTGCCAGTGTATTTATCCCTGTGTTTCCTGTCTCTGTGTACCAGTGTATTTATCCCTGTGTTTCCTGTCTCTCTGTACCAGTGTATTTATCCCTGTGTTTCCTGTCTCTCTGTACCAGTGTATTTATCCCTGTGTTTCCTGTCTCTCTGTACTAGTGTATTTATCCCTGTGTTTCCTGTCTCTCTGTACCAGTGTATTTATCCCTGTGTTTCCTGTCTCTCTGTACCAGTGTATTTATCCCTGTGTTTCCTGTCTCTCTGTACCAGTGTATTTATCCCTGTGTTTCCTGTCTCTGTACCAGTGTATTTATCCCTGTGTTTCCTGTCTCTCTGTGTCAGTTTGTCTTGTTTGTTTCCAAGTCAATCAGCGGTTTTCCTGTTCTCCTGCTTTTTGCATTCTCCTTTTTCTAGTCCACCTGGTTTTGACCCTTGCCTGTTTCTGGACTTTGTACCCGTCTGCCTGACCATTCTGCCTGCCTTGACCACGATCCTGTCTGCCACTCTGTACCTCCTGGACGCTGATCTGGTTTTGACCTTTTTGCCTGTCCACGCCATTCTCTTGACTACCCGTTTGAAATAATAAACATTGTAAGACTCCAACCATCTGCCTCCTGTGTCTGTATCTGGGTCTCGCCTTGTGACTTGATAGTCACTCAGTAAACCACTACTTGCGTAAAAGTCTAAAAGTATTTCGTTTTAAACATACTTAAGTATCAAAAGTAAATGCAATTACAAAAATATACTTCAGTATCTAAAAGTTGTTCAAAATATAAATAGTAAATAGTATAAATACCCCCAAAAACTACTTAAGCAGTACTTTAAAGTATTGTTACTGAAGTACTTTAGACCACTGCTGTACACACATGACCATGGAAAGCCGTCGGAGAAGTAAAGTGCTCTTATTGGCAGCAGGTATGGCAGCTTCACGTCAAATGGTTGCCATGGTGACTGAGTATCAGTTCGTTTGCTCAGTTGCTCTCTCTCTGTCTCCCTGGGATTTTATTTATCTCTCTCCATCTCTCGCTCTCATTTTCTCTCTTGTTCCATCTTTCTCGCTGTCTCTGTCATTTTATTTCTCCATCTCTCTTTCTATTCCTATCTCTCGCTCTCTCTCACACACATGCACACAGACACACGCACTCGTACACACAGGCACACATACACACATATTGGATACACACATGCACACACACTCATACACAGAGACACACACACATATTGTATACACACACGCACACAAAAATCCATTTAGTGTTTTAGTAATTTGCTCTTCCGTTAGCCAGCTGACCTTATGGGTTTAAACATGGTATACCAGGCTGTATCACCACGCATAATGAGAGGATGTTACGCAAGACGCCACCATGATGATGTCCTACCGCATGCTCTCTCACAGTATGTTTCATACTTACAGTACTGAAGAGTTGGCTATGTGGTGAAAGTTGGACTTGTACTTGAAAGCATTAACCTTTTCCCAAACAACTACACATCATCAACATATGGGTTACTATGCTGCTGAAAAGCTTACCAGAAACAATGATATAATATTGAGAGAGGAAAAAAGCATAACTTTCTTATAGAATACACTGCTATATGTAAGGTATAAACATCAGCTCCTATACGCCATAACGCCTACTGTAAATACCGAGGGGTTAAATCATATTGACCGTTCAGTGGACACTTGACGGATCACGGTTAACTCAAAATATTCCTTCAGGATTTTTCTGGCTAACATCCTTAGGTTACCCATCATCGTTAGATCTGAGGCCTGTTGGGTCTGATGCATTTATGGATAAACCACCAACCCTGACTTAGTAAGTTCACATTGTATCAAAAATGCAGTTTACCACGGTCCATAACACGCTTGTTAACTCAGTCGATTAACGTAGGCGAGATAGAAAGTTGGGTAGAGGGTGGTGGAAGATAATAGTTAAATGTCAGCCA